>NC_081565.1:18841937-18924295 GCF_022355385.1 Mustela nigripes | reverse complement strand
CGGAGGGGCTGCGGCGGCCCCGACCTTCCGCGTCCCCGGGCGGCGGCGGCGGCGGCGGCGGCGGCGGCGGCGGCGCGGCGGTGAGTGTGCGCGGTCGGGGCGCGCGCCCGGGTGCCTGCGCGGGCGCGGGCGGCTGCGAGCCCAGATTGGAGCGACGCGGCCGCCTGGGCGTCCTCTCCCGGCCTGGGGTCGGCGGCGCGGGCGAGGCCGGGCTCTCCGGGCGCCTGGGGCTGCGTTCCCGCGCGTGTCGGGCGTGGGAGCGGCTCTGCGGCGGCTCCTGGCGGCCCGGAGCCCGGGCCGGGGGCGGGGATTTCCGGGGAGAAGGAGAGACCCGGGCAGCCGACCCCGGAGAGGACTTGAAGGCAGAGATCCGGGTGAGACAGCTGCCCAAGGCCAAGGCCAGGGCCAGGTGTGGTAGCACATCCCGGCCCCAGTGAACCCTGTACCGCTCAGACTCCATCCTGGCCTGGCTCTTTGACCTTGGATAGTTCACTTTCATTTCTGGGTCTTACTTTCCTCATCTGCAAAATGGAGAGCTAGGACCTATTGTCTTTCAAGGCTTTTCCACCCCAAAACTTATGTGACAGGCTCTCTTACGGCCTTTTGTTGGGGCTTTCCAATTTAACAAGAACAAAACCTGATCTGTGAAAACTGTGAGTTATTTCTCGCCCCCTTTCGCACGTCCATCCCAGGGAGGCACACGGTTCCTGGGGAGACCGGGCATTCTGTCTTCAAAAATGGAGACCTTTGTTCAGTGACTTAAGGATATCTTCCTTTGCAGGGGCTCACCAGCTAATTAAAAAAGAAGCATGACTGGAAGGTCTGGTTAAAATGCAGAATCAGCAAAGGAAACTAAGGAAACCAGGGAGTGGATGACCAGTTAGTTGCAGGAGCCTTGAGGCTGTGTTCACTTGCTGGCTCTGCCTCCGCCCTGGTATCTGGCTCCGTCTCCCCAGTCCGCCTAGGGCTGGTGCAAGGCTGAGCAGAATGGCAGGCCCAGGACACACGGAAAGGTGATGGGGTCCACTAGTGCCCAAGGCTGGTGTTTGCCAGCCCCCTTAACCCCCTCTACAGCTTCCAGGCTGGACCAAAGGCTGCAGGGTGAGTGCAGAGGGCCCTCACTGGGCCCATCCTGGCCTCTAGTCTGTACCTGTCTCTGCTTGGCAGTCCCTTCTCTCACCTCCACCTTTGCAAAACCTTTCTCCCACCCCAAGCTACTGCCCGCTTTCTCTGACTGCCTTGTTTGGTCATTGTCTCTTTTTTCTCTTTCTCTGAGTTCATCTTTATTTATTTATTTGACAGAGAGAGAGAGAGAGAGAGATCACAAGTAGGCAGAGAGGCAGGCAGAGAGAGAGGAGGAAGCAGGCTCCCTGCTGAGCAGAGAGCCCGGATTCGAGGGCTTCATCCCAGGACCCTGAGATCATGACCTGAGTCAAAGGCAGAGGCTTTAACCCACTGAGCCACCCAGGTGCCCCTCTCTGAGTTCATCTTTCCCACCAGTTGGGATTCTCGGCAAGGGAAAGCTAACCGAGAACTTTAGCTTTTATTTTTGGTGTTTGAGTTGAGATAGCACAGGGCCTGACACCTCAAGGTTCTTAGGGAATGTTTGTGGAGTAAAAATAGAGACAGCTGTATTCCTTGGGTGATTCCTATTTGCCCCTGCTCTGATTTCCTATCAAATCAGATTCGAATTCCTATCTGTATTGCTCTGAGTGACATACGTGCCTGAACTCCTTTAGCCTCAGTTACCATATTATCTCCTTTCACATGTAATGAAACTGAGGCAGAGAGAGTTAAGTGACAGGCTCCAGGTGACACAGGTGGGAAATGGCAGGACCCTAGGGGTACTTTTTAACTATTATTTAACTATTACTCAACTATTACTCGTTATTTCAGATGAATGAATGAATTCTGATTGAGACTTTGCAGGAGGCTAATTGGGCCAGCTGGGGTGCTGGGATTTCTCCTCAAAGGCAATGCCTCCTTGTGGGATTTTGCAACTATGGGAAACTTTCCGGGGGTGGGGGTGGGGGGGCTCTCTGGACAGCTCCAGCCTGTGGGTGGTTCGTCCTGCCTGGAGGAGGGAGTGTGGGCTGCTGGGTCCCACAGGCCTCTCTCAGACTCTAGTGCAGCTTCTCTGGGCTGGCTGCAGGCTGTTAGCTCTGACATCCCTGAGATGTCTGGGAAAAGTGAGTTTTCTTGTCTGGGAAATGGGCCCAAGGATTCTTGTTTGATGGTGGGCCCAGGAGGTGACCAGAGGAGGCAGAGAAGAGCTTCAGAGATTGTTGAGATTGTCAGTGCTGGGCTCACTTCCTTGGGCTATTGTTGTTGCTTTTAGGCTTCCTGGGGGAGGGGTGGGGGGTTTGCAAACTAAGAGGAAGGAAGTGAGGGGTGGTGTAATTGACCGGTTAATGCTCTGTAGTGTTTGGGAATCCCTGCTGTGGGCAGGCTGGGCTAGGGGAGGGGGAAGATGCAATCTCAGAAGCCAGTAGAAGTTTGCCCCAATCACCACCTTTTTTCTTTTTCTTTTCTTTTCTTTCTTTTTCTTTTTTTTTTTTTTTTTAAATATTTTATTTATTTATTTGAGAGAGAGACAGTGAGAGAGAACATGAGTGAGGAGAAGGTCAGAGGGAGAAGCAGACTCCCCATGGAGCGGGGAGCCCGATGTGGGACTCGATCCTGGGACTCCAGGATCATGACCTGAGCCGAAGGCAGTCGTCCAACCAACTGAGCCACCCAGGCGCCCCTCTTTTCTTTTTTTTTAAAGGTGAATTAAAGAACAGACTCAGAGACAGCCAGGCCTGGGTCCTAAGGCTCAGAGCCTAGGAATTATGGGCTTGGACTCTGGAGTCAGATGGTTCCCGTCTGGGCCCTATAGCTTCCAGCCACCCCACCGTGGGCAGGTTTTTTTTACGTCTTTGCCTCTCAGTTTTCTCTCCTTCTTAGGCAAGAGGCCTGTTGAGTGAGCAGAATCCTGGATGTCATTCCTGGGCAGCTGGGCTGGGTGGGATTCCCTGAAGCCTGGTTACAGGGGAGGACAGCAAGTCTCAGGGCTTGTGGCTGAGCCGGGCTTCAGACCTAGCCTTTGTGGTGTTCAAGTCCTTGTTTTTTCATAACATTTTGTTGCTTTTTGGCCTCAGCCCGGTACAGGGCAAGTGTGTAGATACTTGTTAGTCGGTGTGTGATACTTGTTAGTCAGTGGTTCATACTTGGTTGGTGGAGAGGGTTCCCAAGTGATCTTCTGAGAGCTTAAAATCACAGCTGGCTCGAGGTGCCTGCAGCCTGGTGGGTCACACAGGTCCCTGCGTAGGAAGCTGCCCCCTTATCTGGTGGATTGTTCTGCTGTCGCCATCTTGAACTTGTCATTTTTGAACCAGGGACCTCACATTTTCATTATGCACTGGACCCCACAAATTATGTAGCTGGTCCTTTTTAAAAGACAGAGAAATGTAGGGCGGTTGGGGGTATGGGAGTTAGGCTTCCCTTTTTAGGGGACCTGTGCTGTGGCGGTCAGCCCTTTGGCTAGCTTGGAACCAAGCAGACGTGGGTTGACTGGATGCTTATTTTCACCAGCATCAGGAACCATGGCAGCAAAACCCAATTCTGCTGGACTTTTCACCAAGACGGTTAGCCAGGCCGGAGTGTCAACCCAGGGACTCAGGCCTGGTTTTCCTTGGTGATGGGTAATTCTCAGGGTCCCAAGTGGACACGTAGCTGAAAGAATGAGAGGGCAGGCTCCAGCCAGAGTGTATGGCACTGGAAACTCTGCTTTGGTGTCAAGAAAATCCCCATGAAGGACATTTCTGCTTTACTGATAAAAGTGCCTTAGGCTCATGATCACGCTGCTGTGCTGTCCCTGACCCAGCTCCCAGGGCTTTGGAAGAAGCATTTCCCAGATCTCTCGGAGCTAGATGCCAGGAAGATGCATTGCTTTCCTCACCGTCCTGTTTCTTGTCTCCTTATAGAGAATGGGAACTGCTACTGCTCGACTGACAGTATTTCTCTTTTAGCTTTGGCCACCTGGAAGCTCAAACCCAAGTTCTTGGCTCAGGCATGGCAACTGCACCAAACCTCTAAACACCACCAATGAGAACTAGTAGTTGTGGGATGGCTCCTTTGTTCCAGATGCCCTTGTCTATTCCCACTGATTCTTCAGAGCAGCCTTGTGGGGAAGATACCAGTGTTTAAGGATAGGGAGCTAAATCTCCTGGAGGCTACACCACTTGCCCAAGTTTAGGAAACTAGTAGATGGTGTAAGTGTTGTTTACATCGATTAGTCCGAACCTGGAGCCCATGCTCTTCAGCATAGACTTCTGTTGCCTCTGCTAGGGACCCTGATCCCCTGATTATGTGGGTATTTTTTGTTCTTCATGGTTGTTATTACTATTATTTTTTTGTAAACTATATTTCCCGCCATCCTGATTTTTTTTTTTTTTTTTCATTTGTATTTTGTGATGACTTCTGGGAAGCTATTTGAGATCCTTTGAATAAACAAGGCTTTCCATGATGGATATACTGGTCCTGTGCCTGGCTGCCTGGGGTGCCTGGGTGCTGTCAGTAAGGGAACAGAAATCCCAGATGCCTGGGAGTAGGGCATGCTCAGGTCATAAGCTCCTGGTAAGTGCCTGGTTGTGTCTGAGCTGGAGAAGACCCAAGACCAGAGGGAAGTTTTCAGTTCTCCCTTGGAGGAGGGTTTTATTTCTTTCTCTTCACTCCTGAGAATGCCCCTCAGCATTATTGGAAAGAGCAAAGTCAGGGGAATGACTCCTGGTGGCTCTCTCTGGCCTTGGGATGACTTTGGCCTTGGAGAGGCCATGGAGCCCAGCCTGCCCAGCCCTGAAGTTCTTTCTTGTGCTGTTTTCTGAAGGCAAGCGAAGCTGCGTTGGCTGTTCCAGAATGAACCACAACTCCAAGAAGGGGAAGTAGAGCCCAGCTGGCTCTCTGCTATGGCCTGTGAACCACAGATGGGCCCCAGCGGGGCAGCCAGCCCATTGCCCACCTCCTCCCCTGGCTGGAGTGCCTTGCCTGGAGGGAGTCCTCCAGGCTGGGGCCAAGGTAAGGTCATGACCCTTTTTCCCCTCCCCCTCTCCCAGGATGCCGGAGATGGACTCACATATCATGATGGAAGGGAGGGGAGTAGAGAGCAGTAGAGAGTAGACAAGGACCTTTAGCTAGGGGTGGACATTTACAGGCCAGTCTGTCATTTCTACCCATTCTGTCTATCCTCATCTTGGAGACCAAGTCTCCATCACCTTCTGCTTGGACCTCTGCCACCGTATCTTCCTAGCTGATCTCTCCTCCTTGCCTCTGTCATTTATGTGGCTATTAGAGAGCCCTTTTAAAAATGCAGAACAGACCCTGTCACTTTCTGCTTCAGTGTTTCCCACGGGACTTAGTGTGAAGATCTGTTTATAACCAGCTTGCAAGTCCTGTGTTATTGGTTCTTGCTGCCCCTATTCTCCGTTCTTGGCATGCAGTCCTGCCTCAGGGCCTTTGCATCTGCTCTTTCTTCTGGTTGTTATGCTCTTTTCTTGCCTCCTTTCCTCTGATTAATTTCTAGTCCTGCTTCAGAGCTCAGTTCAGATATCCCTTCCATGGGGAATCCTAAGTCAGGACTCCCTGATATATTCCTGTTGCTCCCCATAGTGCTTATCCTAGTCTGTAATTAAGTAATGACCTGTGTCATAAAGTGTTGAATGTCCAGCTTCCCACTAGAATGTCAACTCCATGAGGGCAGGGGCTCTGAGTTGCCTTGCCCATCCCTGCGTCTATAGTACCTAGCACAGGCTCGGCTCATTGTAGGTGCTCAGTAAGTATTTTGTTGAGTGAGCAGAATGAATGGGCAGCTAGGTGTAGGCATTTAAAATTGTGACTGGTAGGTTACTCAGATGATTTAAAACTTCTTAAAAACAAGGGTTTCTTTCTTTCTTTTTTTCTTTTTTTTAAAAATATTTTATTTATTTATTTGACAGAGAGAGAGTGAGAGACAAGTGTGAGAGGGAACACAAGCAGGGACAGTGGCAGAGGGAGAAGCAGGCTCCCCACTGAGCAGGGAGCCAGATGTGGGGCTTGATCCCAGGACCCTGGGATCATGACCTGAGCCAAAGATAGATGCTTAATGACTGAGACACCCAGGGTTTCTTTTACTACTACTGGTATTGGGAAAGCAGTTTACACACCCACATGCACACATACACACATGCACACACACCAGTAGAATGAAATGGGGTGAAATAATATTCCTTTAGAACTTGGAAGACATTGCTCCACTGGTTTTTGGCAAAGGAGCTCCTTTGGAGGAAATTGCTCCCTGCCCCGACCCCCTGCCCCCCCGCCCCACGTGTGTGCACACTTGTGCAAGTGCCTACTTCTTTGGTAGCTTTTCAAGTTCTTGTTCTTATCTAGGTGTAAGAAAAAAAGTATCTCTAAGTGGAGACTTGCTGTTCCCACTCTAAGGAACAGATGAGAGAGATTATTGCTACGAATCCAGGAACTTGGTTCGAAAGACAAACAAAGACACTGCAAGAAGTCTTGGCCTTGCTGGGCCGGGCGCTGTCCTCGGGGTGCACAGAGCTAGGCTGGGGGAGCCGCTGATGTTCTGTAGGCCTGCTGCCCTGGTCCTTGTGGGTTTTCTCTTCTGTGCTGTGAGATGCAGAGCTAGTCTGTGGTCCTGCCTCACCTGCCTGCCTGTCTTTTGGGCACTGCCTTGGATCTAGCTGCTTCCCTTTCTCACTTTCATTTCCCTGGTAACTTTGGGCAGGTCTGTTCGTCAGAGGCTCTGTTCCCTTTTCCGTGGTAATGGTTTCCATCCTTGAGGGCTCTCAGAGGATGGGATGAGATTGGGACCCTGAAACCCAAGCCCAGTGCCATGTGTGGGCTCAACATCTGGAAGCTGGTCTTACTTCATCTGATTCTGTCTTCTTACAGCCTTTATTTCCTTTTCATCCAGTTTCTCTCATTTGCTTCTTTTTAAATTTAATTTTATTTTATCTCGTCCCATTTTACCTCTATGAAGTCACCTTAAATCCTTCCTGGAGCAGGTGTAGGAGGGTCAGGAGAAATACAACTAAATCCATTTGGGGGTGGTGGGGAGGTGTGTGTGTGTGTTTGCTTTATGGCAACTTTTGAGACCTGACAAGCTTGCTTTTGAATGGGCAACAATAGTGGCCAGTTATGTTGTGCCAGGCCTTTATTTTCATCCTCTTACTTCTCTGTAAAGCCCTCTGAGGTGGATATGACCCCCCTCCAAGTGAGGAAGCCAGCCAGGGATTTAGGTCACTTCTTCAAGGCTCCTCTATAAGCAAGAGGCTGGGCCACACTTTGAATCCTAAAGCTCTCTAGCTTTTGCTTCCTCCACCTTGCCACCTTGCCTCCACACCCCTCACCTCTTGCAAAGACCTTGGGAAAAAAAAAGAAGAGGAAAGCAATTAAGGTTCTTTTTGGCGGGGGGTCGAATATCCTGTCACCCTTGAGCTCATAGGCAATACCCAGAACATAAAAAAAAGAACCCTGTTAGAGTTGGGGACCAGAGTTCTGTCCTGTCAATTCATTTATACATCAAACATTTATTTATTGCCTACTGTATGTAAGTACCGAACCCAGCTTAGGGGATTCAGTGATGAGCAGAACCAGTGTGGGAGCACATAGTCTGGTGGGGAAGATAGACATTACTCAACTAATTAAATAAATATGTAAGCAAATAATTGCAAATATATGTACTTATCCTTGATGAGAAGAGCCGTTCTGAGTAGGTTTAGCAGGACTTGATCTGTTAAGGATAGTGTTGGGGTAGACTCCCTGAGGAAGTAGCTAATGAGTTGGGATGCCCATGATGAGTAGGATTTAACTGTGTGAAGTCCAATGGAAGTGTTCTGGGGGGGGGGGGAGGAACAGCATATGCAAAGGCCCTGGGGCGGGAGAGAACACTCTGTGTTCTAAGAACAAAGGAGGCTGGTGTGGTGTGACAGAACTGACTGGCCTGGGGTGAGTTTAGCAGGAGGTTGTTTCCCTTAAGTGTTGGGAGAGTGTATCGAGGAGGTTGGTTTTTGTCCGTAGAGCACCAAAAAGCTACTAAAGTTTTCCTTAGAGGACTGATGTCTTCCAGTTCGCAGGGTGGCCATTGTGTGGAGAGTAGGAGGAGTGTAGGCCGGAGGAGTGGCCGGAGGAGTGGGTGTAGAGACACCAACGAGGAGGCCGCCACAGGGCACAACAGAGAGTGAAGGTAGCCTGGCCCAGGCTTGTGTTGGACATGCCAAGAGGTGTTCTGTTGGCCCAGCTGGGAGGGCCCAGAGAGGGGCCGCGTGAAGGAGTAGAGAGAGTGCGTGGGCCAGGAATTCCCAGGTGGGTAGGACTAGTCATTTGGCTTTGAAGACTCAGGGATTGCCCAGAGCTAGCCTCTGAGGTGACAGATTTGGGCCAGCACCTAAAATACTTCTGGTTTGATCTCTTCTGTGCTGCTTTATCTTCTGACCCGTGCCCACAGAAAACGTGCCAGCAGACCCAGTCCCCAGCCTTGCAAGGCCGAACACTGGCATCCCCCGGCCCCATGGCTGCTGACCAGAAGGGCTGCTCTCGGGGCCTCATGCTGGGGCAGAAGGAGATCTCGATCCTCCCGTCCAGAGTCTCTGCACTCAGAATGGAAGGTAGATGTGGCTTCATTCCATGGCCAGCCCTCCGTGGGCCTGAGGGGGTTTCAGTCCAGAGCTTTCGCCCCAGCTGGCCGGTCCTGCGGGAGCGTTTAGGTAGCTGTTGTGACTAGGCTGGGCTAATGTGTGGTGTGTTCCTTGAGGTCAGACTTAATTCAGTCGGTGCTTTTGAAATGTTGAGTGCGTTGCAGACACCCTGGGGACAGGTTACCAGTAAATTAGTTCTGTGGTGTTGGATCCCCAGCGTGGGTTTTTGCCGCCACAGAGTGGCTCGCAAAACACAGATCCATCTTCTTATGGTTCTGGAGGTCGGAAGCGCGACTGGCGTTGCCGAGCCACAGGCCTGGGGTCAGCATGTCGGCACGCCTGCTCTCCTTCAGGAGCCCTGGGGATAGCCCGTTTCCTGTTCTGGCTTCTCGAATCCACACAGCTCCTCAGCCTGTGAACCCTCCTCCACCTCCAGACCAGTGGTGTTCCATCTCCATGCTTTTCTTCTCCCCATCACACCCCTCCCGACCTTTCCGCCATGGCCTTCCTCTTCCATTTGTAAAGAGCCTTGTGATGACATCAGGCTCACCCAGACAGTCCAGGCCAGCTGGTGAGCAACCGTAACTCCACCTGTAACCTTCATTCTCATTTGCCGTGTGAGGGAGCGTATTTCATAAGCTCTGGGGAGTCCAGTGGGGACATCTTTGGGGGCTCCTTGTTCTGCCGGCCTCAGTCAGACGGAGCCCACTGGGCGTGTCATATTGGGGTGAGCTTCCTTTGCGGTGATCATATAATGTCTGATACGCCACCTTCTCCAGTAGTTAGTTGTTCAGTCTCTGTTGAAGTCTCTTTCATGATGGGGAGCTCACTACCTCCAGTTCTTTGTGTGGACAGCTCCCATTCTCGGCAAGTTCTTCCTTCTGTGGTCTTGCCTTGTGTCTGGATTGCCTCCACGCTCTGGTCCCAGTTCTGCCTTCGCAGGGGTCTCCTCTCAAGTTCAGTGCTTCCCACAGAGGGACTCGGGGACCGCCATGATGTCCCTCCTTGCCGTGAGAAGGCCCTCACGGCCAGAGGAGGTGATGCCATCAGGCTCTGGGCTCGTGCATAGTAGTTCTCACCCAGCCAGGTGAAGCTTCTGGTCTGCTTTCAGAGCTCCACAATGGCCAGGTCCTCACGGTTCTCCGGATCGACAACACCTGTGCACCCATCTCCTTCGATCTGGGTGCCGCCGAGGAGGAGCTGCAGACGTGGGGTATTCAGGTGAGTGCTGCTTTTCTTTCTTTCTTTTTTTTTTTTTTTTAAGATTTTATTTTTATTTATTTGACAGAGAGAGATCACAAGTAGGCAGAGAGGCAGGCAGAGAGAGAGGAAGGGAAGCAGGCTCCCTGCTGAGCAGAGAGCCCGATGCGGGACTCGATCCCAAGACCCTGAGATCATGACCTGAGCCAAAGGCAGCGGCTTAACCCACTGAGCCACCCAGGCGCCCCGAGTGCTGCTTTTCTTGAGAGCCTCTGCCATTTTCCCTTCCTTTTCTCTTCCCGCCTGTCTGTCCGTCCATCTGTCCTTTCAGTCAGTTGTTCACAAAATATTCGCTCAACACTGACTCTGTGCTCCGTAGGATGGGGCAGCTAAGGAATATGTATGAGAAGGGTCTCCTCCTCCCCGATACCTCACTTAAGGGATACGTGTTTTGGGGCACCCATCCTTTGCACAGGCACTGAGCTGGGCGCTGGGTACCATGGGGGTGACCAGGACCCCGCGCCTGTGCTCGCACTGCTCATGGAGCCCAGCGCAGGAGATGGCCTCGCGCTGGGTAAATCAGGACAGCGAGATCTGTCCCGTGCCAGCCAGAGGACCATCCAAGGTGCTGAAGCCATTCACAGGAGAAAAACGATGAACTCATCTGGGGGAGCCCTGGTTTGGAAAGCGTCATGGAGGAACAGATACTTGATCTGGGGTCTTGAAGGAAAAATAGAGGAGTTTGCTGGGTAGACAGGAGGAAGGGCATTTCTGGAGAGGGAGCTGTCTATTGCATTGTCTTTTGGGAGTGTGTCTATTCAAAGGAAAGTTGCCTGAACTCATTAGATGGTAATGTCGTGCTTTCAAGCATAGTGATTTGAGACATAGGCTTCTCAGACCTGTGGATGCAGATCCAGCTCTTCTGCTTCCTGCCTGTGTTACTTTCAGCAGGTGACTTAACCTTTCTGAGTGGCTGTTCCATCCTTTATAAAACGAGGGCCATATTCATCCCTATTACATAGGGTTTTAGTGAAGAGGAAGGAAAATACTGCTTGAGGGATAGTTGCACTGTCTCTGGAATGTAGTACATGTTCTGTACATTGTAGGTGTCGCTGTTGTTAAAAGGAGCCCGAGGTGTGGTGTCTGTCTTCCTGGTCACTAGGCCCTCCCCTGCACCACCTAGGGAGGACTGGTTGTGGAGGGGAAAGATACACTGTTAATTTCACCCTGAAGATTTTAAAGTTTACTTCTTTCAAACTGAATTGCATTTGTGTTTCAATAACATCTTATCACTTAAAGGGAAACTTTCCAATTGATGGTACTAACGGCAGATCAGCAATAGTGGCTGGTTCATCACCCCCTAGTCCCTTCCAGCCTTTGTCCAAAAGAACATTTTTCTTAAACCGTTGTCTGTAGATGGGGTTTTCTTTTCGTTTCTTTTTTCTTTTCTTTTCTTTCTTTCTTTTTTTTTTTTTTTTAAGATTTTATTCATTTATTTGACAGAGAGAGATGTGAGAGGGAGCAAAAAGCAGGGGGAACGGGAGAGGGGGCAGCAGGTCCCCCACTGAGCCGGGAGCCTGATGCAGGGCTGGATTCCAGGACGCTGGGACCATGACCCGAGCCGAAGGCAGACACCCAATGACTGAGCCACATGGCTGCCCCCCAGATGGGGTTTTCTTAACTGGGGAACAGTTTATGTATTATTCTACCATGTTTCTAAATATCATATTTAATGGTTAAGTTCTGTTTTCTTAAGCAGTCCACTTTTTTTAAATAAAGATTTTATTTATTTATTTGACAGGCAGAGATCACAAGTTGGCAAAGAGGCAGGTAGAGAGAGGAGGAAGCAGGCTCCCTGCCAAGCAGAGAGCCCAATGTGGGGCTCGATCCCAGGACCCTGGGATCATGACATGAGCCGAAGGCAGAGGCTTTAACCCACTGAGCCACCCAGGCGGCCTGAAGTAGTCCACTCTTGTAGGGCCTTTATGTGCTATGCCATCTTTTCAGGGGCTGGGAGGCAGGAAGATGGTAGTTTTCAGTGCCGTGGGCTGTATACACACACCTGTTGAAGTAGCACATAACCGCTGGAGTAGGCAGAACAAAGGTCCCCCCCGCTCAGGTCCTATGTATACGCACATTTATAACATATATGTTAGCATTGTAAATGTGGTATGTTATTTAATATGCAAGCCCCTCCCCCACAAGGTAGATATTCTTATTGTTCTCATTTTGCAGAAGAGGAGCCTGAAGCTCAGAGAAGTGGGGTTCCTTGCTCCAGGTCACGTGGCCCATGAATAGAAGGGCCAAGTTTCCGACCCAGGCTCCTGACTCCAGGGTCTGTGCCTTAACCTAAGCTATCATGGGTCTACCGCGAGGTCCTGAGCCTTGGGCTGCAGGATCCACCCCCCAGGCTGTCCTCTTGGATCTCGAGTTGCCCCATCTCCCCAGTGGTGCCCAGCCTTCCCTGAGCTGAAGGCAGCATCCTGTGATTGCCACTCTGAGCGCTCTGAGCTCCTCGTTCTGCCTTCCGGGCTAGCCTGGCCTGTGCCTGATCCCCCTTCCACCTGACAGTCACATGAACTGGAAATGACTTGCTTGCATGCAGGAAGGGGTGGGAGTGGTTCTCTGTGGCTGATTGGTCTCTCTCCGTCGTATGGACAAGCAGGTCCCTGCCGACCAGTATAGGAGCTTGGCCGAAAGCGCCCTCTTGGAGCCCCAAGTGAGAAGATACATCATCTACAACTCCAGGCCCATGCGGCTGGCCTTTGCTGTGGTAAGGGGGGAGGGGGGCAGCATGCCGACCCTGCTGCAGTACTCTGTGGCATGTTCCAGGGCCCGCTGGTGTGGGCAAGGGGCTTGGGGCTGGTGGTCCAGCTGCCTGAGTTATGGCAGGACACACGGACCTGGATGTGGTGTAAGGAAATCGGTGGGAGAGAGTCCTAACCAGATCCTCGTGTAAAGGACGGGAGGCTGAGCTTACTGAGGCCAGAGTTTGGGACTGACAATCGGAGGACCCGCCAGTGAGACTTTGGGCTCAGAGTCTAGCTTTGGTTAAGACTTGTCTTCTCCCTGGGACTTGGTTCCCCCATCTGTTCAGCTGATAGGTCCATTTCAGCTCTGATCGTACATACAGGGGTGTGTAGAAGTCTCTATATATATGTGTGCATGTATGTCTGCACATGAAGACACATGCATAGAAACCTCCTGTCTGCCTATAGTTCTGCAGACACACATACATACACACACACAGAGGTACAAAGAGCAGAGCCAGTATTTGAACCCAGGCAGTCTGATTTCAGCATCTGTGCTCTTAACCACTCCGATCTGCCACTACTCTGTGCTCTTGACTCCCATGTCTGCTGCTAGGGAAGGGAAAGGGATGGCCCCTGGCATGTGATCATTTTCTAACAAGGGCTAGGCTGTTCCACACATTGTCTGATGAACCCTTACAACAACCTGTGAAGGAGGTATTATCCCCATTTTACGGATGAGGAGATTGAGGCTCAGAGCATTATTCTTTGTGGGTTTTTTTTTTTTTTTTAAGATTTTATTTATTTGACAGAGAGAGACAGTGAGAGAGGGAACACAAGCAGTGGGAGAAGGAGAGGGAGAAACAGGCTTCCCGCTGAGCAGGGACCCCGATGGGGCTCGATCCCCGGACCCTGAGATCATGACCTGAGCTGAAGGCAGATACTTAACACACTGAGCCATCCAAGCGCCTCCAGAGCATTGTTAATAACTTGTCCGAGGCCACACGTAGTGGTTGAAGGATCAGTGTGGGTTTCCGACTCAAATTCTCTCACTCCCAAGACCCCGTCCTGCTTCTACTTTATTTCAAGGTAGGCAAGGATTCAGAGGGGCTTTCCTGACCCCTTGCCTCTACTGTTGCTATGGACCAGGAGCAAGGGCTCCACCTCACAGACCCCGATTTGTCCCTTCCTGGCCCTGTAAGCTCTTAGTCTCTGAGGAGGGCGTTGGATGTGTCCCAAAGGTGTCTCCCTTTGAACGGAGTGGCTTCGTTCGATCACTGGATTCCTGATCGTGCTCTTTCTCCGGTTTCTCGCAGGTTTTCTATGTGGTGGTGTGGGCCAACATCTACTCCACTAGCCAGATGTTTGCCCTGGGGAACCACTGGGTGGGTGTGCTCCTCGTGACCCTGGTCGCCATGAGCCTGACCCTGACCCTCGTACTCATCTTCGAGAGACACCAGAAGAAGGTGAGCTGTCGGGAGAGCACAGCCATGCGCCCTCCGGAAAGGGCTTGCCGGCAGGAGAATCCCAATTCCCACCTTTCTCTTCTCCTTGCCTCGGAGAATTTCTCCAACCATGACAATTCATGCGGGCCCTTGTGCCCAGTGAGTGAAAGAAATGACATCACATGTATGACTAATTCCTCTCTGTTTTTCCTTGTCTAATCCCTGGAGGCTGTTTTTCTGGAAGCAGGCTGTGGTTTGAGAGCATCTGGGGTGGGGGCGGAGGGCACTTTGGGTTCACCGAGCCCTTTGATGCTAAGAATGGCCAAGCTGGCATTCAAGGCCAGGGCACTTAGATCCCAGGCCATGTTCTCGGTCAGTATCCTACGGCATTGGCGGTCTGCAGATGGCTGCCATCTCCAATGACCAGAAACACAGTGGCTTAAAACAACATAATGTGTTATCTTAGACTTCTGTACTTCAGGGATTTGTCCTTTCTGGAACCTCTAGGGGAGAATGTACTTCCTGCCTCTTCCAGCTGCTGGAGTTCCCTCTCCATTCTCTGGCTTAGCACTCCTTTGTCCATCTTCAAAACCCAAAATGGTGGGTCTAGCTCTCCCCACATCTTTGACTCTGAGTCCTTGGGCTCCTTCTTCCACTTTTAAGGCCTCTTGTGATTACACTGAGCTGCCAGGATTATCTGGGACAATCTCCCTTTTTTAAGGTCAGCGAGTTAGCGATGTTATTTCTACCTATGACCTCAATTTCCCTTTTGCCGTGTTAACGTGATTTGGTCACATGTTCTGGAGAGTAGGACTCAGGCACCTCTGGGGGCCATCACTCTGCCTGCCACACCGCCACTGCCTTTCCAGCTGCTTAAGAAGCTCCCCCGGCTCCTGGCATGGAGTTGGACTCGGAGATCCGTGCCTGTCTGACTCGGGAGGAGAGGGACACTGGGGAGTGTGGTCAGAGTTCGGGGTATGAATTACATTTAGTTCCTGTGCTCACAGGGACAGCTAGGAACTTTATGGCTTAATCATCCTGAAAAGATCTTTGTTGGGCTTTGCAACAAGGCTGACGAAATGATGCTGCCCTTGGGCTCTCTTGCAATTTTCATGGCTCTTGTGCTGGGCATATAAAAAATAAATTAAACTGGCCGCGCCTGCAGCGAGAAACTTCTCTTGGCGAGGGGAAGAAGTAAAGCATCCTGCCTTAGCCAGAGCAAAGGAGCTATGTGGCACCTGTCAGGGGCTTCACGGAGGCAGTTCAGAGAATGCCTGCAGTGGCCGTTTTGTGGCCTGTTCTGTGCCTGCCTTGTTCACTGGTACTCACCGCACCGAGATGAAGAGGACCTCATGTCTTTACTCAGAGGGGCAGCATGGAGGTCCTGGGAATGCGGTGGCCCTCCTCTCATTCGTGTTTGCTCGTTCAGGGAACCCAAGGAGGTTCTTTCACTCCCAATAATGACCACCATTTAATGAGCACCTACTATGTGCTCTGTGCTTGGCACTCGCTACCTATGGCTGCCAGCAGATTTGCCTCTGCCGTTGGCTACCTCTGCAAGCTGGGATAAGTTACTGACCCTTTGGGGCCTTACTTTCTTTGTCCGTGTAATGGGATAGTAATCATAGCTCCCACAAGGCGCCCGTGTAGTGCATGTGACTCTTGATCTCATGGTTGTGAGTTCAAACCCCACTTTGGCTGTAGAACTTATATTTTAAAAAAAGTGGCTCCCCATCAGGTTTTTGGGAAAATTAAGTGACTTAATATGTGCCAAGTACTTACAATCATGCCTGGTATAATGGAAATACTCAGTAAGTACTAACTGTTAGGATTTTTGACTCTGTTTGCCAGTGGGGAAGCCACTGTGTGGAGAGGCTCGGTACCCAGTCTATGGTCACACGGTCACACGGGCTTCTGGCTCTTGCCTCAGCTTGAGGATTTCTTCCTCCTCGATCCCTCATCACTTGGACCTTTCAGCGCCCGCCTCCTGACCACCACTGTCCCGCTTCCTGTCCTGCTTGTACCGTAGCATCCTTGAGAGCCCAAACATTTTGCATACACTGCCTTGTTTTCCCTTGTTGGGGGGCCATGAGCCCTTCTCAGGGTTGGAAGGTCCGTGAAGGCCCACAAGGCCCTGCCTTGAATCATGGACAGAGTAAAAGCACGTTGCTAAAGCATGTGGGAAGTTGTGGCCAACAAGGGACCAGAAAAAATGATATCTTCGACTCAGTGTCAGCATCAAACTGATGTCAGGAGCTGACGGGCATTGGGCGTTTGTTCTTCCAGGCGTTCTGCGTGGGTTGGCTCGTTTCATCCTTATCGTGAGGGTGTTTTTCTCCCCTTTTGGAGATGAGGAGATGGAGGCAGAGAAGTGGGGGGTAATTCGGCCAAGGTTATCAGGCGGCGAGAGGCAGAGCCAGGGTCAGGGTCTGAACTCCCGCAGGCGCAGGTTTCAGAAAGGGTGCGTAGCCCTTGCTAAGTCTCCAGGCGAAACAGAATGTATTAACCCCTTGTTTTCATAGTCATGGCATCCCTGGAAAATTCACTGTGTTTTAGATCCATTTAAAAGATAAAAAACACTCTAGGTTTCCAGTCAAATGGAGCTGGGTTGGCCGCTCAGAATTGTTAAGTAGATTTACCTGTGTTTACACGTGGTGGGGAGCGTGGAGTCTGGGTCAGTTGGGAGGCTGTTCTTCTGAGTGCAGGATTGTCTCTCATGGGCCATGGTCTTCAGTGGAAGGCAGCCCAGTTCCCTGTGCCTAAGTGCCAGCCTTGCCCTTCCCATCCCTGTGACAACCACAGGGCCTTCCTGCATTCTCAAAAGCTCCCTACCAGGGGTCCTGCCCTCCTAGGGACCTGGCTTGTCCATGATGGGGTCATCATCTGGTTGCGTCTTTAAATCCTTATGGGGTCTCTACTTCAAACCATTCGGGTCCTGACACCGTTCCTCCTCTCCCTCCTCCCTCCTCCCCACCTTGGCCTGTTTAGTGAACATCTACTTAGTCTACTAGATCTATGGTGTCTGGTTGGTTTGGGTAGGAAAGAAGGGGATGGATTCCCGGAGTCTCCTTCTGAGGGCCAGGCACTGTGCTCAGTGCTTTGGAAAGTGGGTGCTTTATTTACATTAAATAAGCAAACCCACCCACACCCTCCCCCTACAGAGATCTCTGTCAGCGTACTGGACTGTGTCCTGGGCACTGGGTTAAGTGCTTCACACACAGTCAAGTTCAAGCTCACCACGTTCCCAGGAGTCAGGGACACTCTTTCTCCTTATTCTGCAACTGAGGAAAGCAAGACTTGGGGAAGGAGCATAACTTGTCCAGGGCCACACAGCTGGGAATTAACAGGGCTGGGCTTCAACCCAGGGCTGTCTGACACTATGGAATTTATTATCCCCCAAACCCTGCGATCCCATTTTATAGGGATATGATGATGCATAGATCTCAAAGGTCAGGACTGCCCCATGGTGTCTAGAGGCAGTACAGTGTGAGTATTGCTCTGGACCCTAGAGCTCCCTGGCAGTGTGGAGATCCGGCCACGAGACCCATGTTTGTCTTACAGGCCAACAACAACACGGACCTTAGGCTGGCGGCTGCCAACGGAGCCCTCCTGCGACACCGGGTGCTGCTGGGGGTGACGGACACAGTGGAAGGCTGCCAGAGCGTGATTCAGGTACTGTGTCTAAGAGTGACCTCGGCTTGGAGACCTGCGTTAGGGCTGGCTTGATGGGGAGAGGGGGCCTCCGGATTCCCCCGTCTGCATGGTATCTTGGAGTCTGCTAATGAGACATGTGTGGGAAGTCCTTCCCTTCCGCCCTGCTCCAGCGTTTCTTCCCAGAGACCCATCTCTGGGTGGTGACCCGCAGCCTAGAAGCTGCACAGAGCAGGGCTGGAAGGAGGCTTGGAGACCGTCTAAGCCACGCTCCTCATTCAGCATTTATTCAGGTGACAGAGGGGACCTCCTCTGGGCCAGACCTTTCAGCGAGCCCTCAGCGGCCAACGCAAGTTTCCTGGAGAGGCAGGTCAGACCCTGAGGCTTTGTCCACCTGGCTTGGTCATTTTTTTGGTTTAAGTGCCCTGGGAATATCTTAAGTGATAAGTATGAAGTCACACAGGGGGTCTGGCACATAGCTGGGGTCCAGGTCTCCTGACCCTGGCTGGCCTCTACCCAGTAGGATTGCTGGATCTCAGTGCCACATCCATGTTCTCACTGGCCCCCCTCTTCTGCTCGGAGCCCAGGGGTGGGCGTGTGGGTGGGACCTGGGAACAAGCTCCTTGTGCATATGACCTGCTCATCCTACAAATAGTTATCGACATGCCAGGCCCTGTTCTAGGTCTTGAGGCTGCAGCAGAACACAGACAGGTGCAGATCCCTGTGTTATGGGGTCTTACACACCTGAGATGGTGTAGGGCAGAAGGGGATCTTGCCTGACCCCGTGTGTGTGTGTGTGTGTGTGCGTGTGCGTGCGTGTGTTGAGCTCAATGATGTCACAAGATTTCTGGTAATTCAAGTGTGACATCATAGACTGGGAGCTCCTGGAATCTGGGGGTCCTTTGAGTCTCATTTGTTCCCGAATCCCTTTTATGGATTGTCACACCGAAGTGCCTTGGCATGTGTTAGCTGAACACACGGATGGATGGATGACTAATGTACAGGCACATCCTTGAAAATAATTGGGGCTATCTGTCAAAATAAATAACTGAAGAAATAACTTCAGTTTCAAAGTAGTGTCTTAGGATGAGCTAATAGGGTATCTTGGATTTTCGTTCACTGGGATGGGGAGGGGTGTGGATGGTCTGAGGGGTGAGTCATGAAGAAACGAGAGTAGCCACGAACTGAGAGCCCCTGACCCAAGCTCATGGGCAGTTGGAAGTCAATGACATCATCTGCCCCACTTTATATGTGTTTGGAAGATTTCATAATAAAAAGCCAAAAAGAAATCTGTTTTACAAAGCTTCCCTTGGGGCCAAGACAATGAGAGAGACTAGTCAGCAAGAGGGGTGAGACCCTGGGTCCCATGGGTCTGTCACTGGGAGGAGGGAGGTCGGGGATCCAGAGGAAGTGGTGGGTGGCCGGAGGCGGGAGGCGTGGGCCACCAGTGTCTCACAGAACTTCCGTGGTGACGTGATGTGGTGTGGAGGGTTTGGGCCTGGGTGCGTTTCTCCTGACCTTCTGGGGACTGTTGAGGTTGAGGGGGAAGGAGAGGTAATGGTAGGTAAAAATTTACCCCACTCCCCTCCTCCCAGAGCACCCAGGTTGGATCTCCTTCCTTGAGCCTTGAGCCGTGGGGGTGGGTGACTGGAGGGTTTCACTCATCTGCTTGTGGGGCTCCAGACAGCAGGGCACCCCGGCCCCTAAGGATGAAGGTCGTAGCCCCAGATGAATGCACGGTGTCCAGGATGAGCTGGCATCTCTTGGGGTGCTCAGAGACTTGGAGCAAATGGCGTGGCGGCCATCTTGAACAGGGTTTGACATCTTCCAAATGCCCATGCGAGGCCTTTTTCTCCCAGCCGTACAAAGGAGTCCCTGCTATGAGACTCTGGGAGACAGCAGAGAGGCACGGTCCCACCAGAGACTGGCATAGATTTGCTCATCCACAGAGGGGTGGACCTCGGGTGAGGAGGCAGGAGGAGGGGGAGGATAGTGTCAGGGATGGAGAGTTCAAGGTCGGGCAGTTCAAGGTCAGGCTGGCTCTGAGCCTCCGCTGTTGTGGCTTCTCTCCCCAGCTCTGGTTTGTCTACTTCGACCTGGAGGACTGTGTGCAGTTTTTGTGTGACCACATTCAAGAGATGAAGATGAGCCAGGAGGTAAGATACCATAAGTTAAAAACAAAAATAATCCTGGAGGCCAAATTGTGCAGATTATATTTCCCTAAGGTTAGACGAATGTCTAAGGAATTGTTACTTGGAAGGAAGAATGCCTACATGGAATCAGTGGTCGTTTCTGCCTCGGGAATTGTTACTTCTTAACTGGATATTAGTTAGCCTCCTTTTCAACTAATTGCATTTTCCACATTTCCTAGCATGTGCATATATTTATTGACAACATAATAATTACATTAATAACTAAAATAAAGATAACAAATAACAAAGATTCTGGCAGAGGGAAATACCAGGTATTTAGATGACTTTCCTGTGTTTGAAATGCCTTCTGCCATTTATGATCATGGTGCTCTTGCTCTGATCCCACACACAAGGACACTGAAGCTCTGACAAGTCCTGCAGCCCCCACCGAAGGCAGCCACAGGGCCGGTTGGTGACTTCAGGATTGGAGCACAGACCTCCTGTCTCCGAGTCCCGGGCTCCTTCCCTGGGATCAGCCTTTCCCTGGGCCCTGCAAGGGCTGTCCTGAGTCTTGAGGTCAGGATTGTGGTTTAGCCTGATCCCAGCCCGTTCGTCCCTGTATGGTTTTGGGCAAGGCCTTTGAGCTGTGCTTTGCTCATTGGCAGGGACCCATGACCCAGGCTGCTTTGAAGAGCAAATGAGAGCATGGAAGGGAGAGTGTTTTGGAAGCTCGTAGAGACTGTAGAGAATCTTGTGGGCGGTTATCTGATTTCTTGAATGTGGCTCCAGATTGCCCTGAGGTCAGCACCTGAGTCTGTACATGGCTCCATCCGTCCTCTGTGGGTCTGCAGCGCAGGGAGTGACTCAGCCTCCGACACACCACCCGTTGGGACACCATCCACATCCCCTCTCTCTTTCTTTTGCAGTCCTTGCTGAGAAGCAGATTGAGCCAGCTGTGTGTTGTCATGGAAACTGGGGTGAGCCCCGAGACAGGGGAGGGGCCTGAGAACCTGCTGGAGGAAGCGCCTCTCCTGCCCAGTGGCTCTCATCCCCAGGAGCCACCCCTCATGCAGACTGAGCTCCGCCAGCTTGTTCCTGAGGCGGAGCCGGAGGTAGGGGCCGCCTGGGATGCTCGGGGCCACCTTCCCTCCCTGGGTATCTGTGTGGAGTCCGTGTGGGACCTCAAATTATAAATCTCAGGGAACATGACTTTGCTGAGTTGGTAGGGGCCATACAAATCTTCTAGCCTACGAGTTACCAGTATTTTTTTTTTCCCTTACTCTAGCACTTTAAAAATAGTTTATAGGAATCCCTTTCTACTTCTTGGTCTTTTCCCCACATTTCTAAATACCTTGGATATTCTTTTTGATAGCTCCATGGGATGTCTAGTTGCATGTTGATAGGTTGTAACCTACCGAGCCATAAACGTGCTCATGAATATTTGGGTCATTTTTAAAATCTGTCTTTCAATCAATCTGTCATCTATCCATCCACCTACTTAAATTACAGTTGGGTATATAAATCTTATATGCATTTCTGTTGAATTCCAGTGCCCCCAGCCCCAGAGTTCTGTCGGGTCCCACCACCCAACTCTGTTGGGTATGACCAAGTGCTGTTAGACCAGATATCTGTTTTTTTGTTTTTTTTTTTTTTTTTTAGCTCGTGTCCTCCATGAGGACAGACACACTATCTGGGAAACATACACCAAGGGGTACCCTCAGGCATTCTGTGATGGAGGGAGGGATGCACTTGAATTTCCTTTTCAGGCAACAGATTTGGACTAAAGGCCCAAACCAGCCCAGACTTTCCCTTTTGCCTTGGTGGGCCCCTAGGGCATCCAGCAAATGGGACTCCTCAAAAGAGAAAGTGATAAATATATTAATCTCTTCACTTGAATCCCATTGACTTTATTTTAACTTTCATTTTATTGACTTAAATTATTATTATTATTATTATTATTTTTTTTTTTTTAAAGATTTTACTTATTTATTTGACAGAGAAAAATCACAAGTAGATGGAGAGGCAGGCAGAGAGAGAGAGGGGGAAGCAGGCTCCCTGCTGAGCAGAGAGCCCAATGCGGGACTCGACTCCAGGACCCTGAGATCATGACCTGAGCCGAAGGCAGTGGCTTAACCCACTGAGCCACCCAGGCACCCCTTAAATTATTTTTTAAAAGATTTTATTTATTTACTTGGGAGAGAGAGATCGAGCACACGAGCGGTGGGGAGGGGCCGTGGGAAAGCAACACACAGACTCCTTGCAGAGCAGGAATGTGGGACTTGATCCCAGGACCCTGAGATCGGGACCTGAGCCAAAGCCAGGCACCACCCAGGTGCACCCCACCCCCCTGACTTTTTTTTAAAGAGCAGAAAAGATTGATAAGCTCATATACTTTGCTGTGGCATGCCTGGGTTTATAGGACATAGCCTGTTAAATCTGATGGGTTTTTTAAATTATTTTTTCCAAATTTATTCAAAGCAATGATAATACGATATCCTGCCATGAATATTGAGTGTGTGTGCACATGTTTTTAAAGGAGCTTCCCCTTGTAACTTAGGTAAGGAAAATATAATCAGTGCCCAAGTCTCAGCATGGGCCAGACAGACCGTCATATTTCAAAAGGAAACCAAGAGGTCGGCTGACCTGCCCAAGGTCAGAGAGCAAGGGAGAAGGTAGCCAAGCCCCAAACAGAAGCCAGCCCTGCGAATTCTAAGTACAGTTTTCTTGCCACAGTTCTTTGCCTCTGATGCTCTTGATTTTAGACAAGATTGGCCAGGAGACCAGTCTGAGTTAGGGAGTGGTAGACTCCTTGGGGTTTTCAGTATTTTTCTAGCACCAAGGATGACTTAAAGGAACCAGCAACCCTACAGAGGGAGGTGGAGTTTCTGCTTTCTAGAGTAGTGATGACGATGGTGATATTGGCGACAATGAGCACGAGGCTGGAGGCGGGAGGCTTTTTATCGATTAGTTCCTTTTATCCTTCCTCCAGCTAGACCAGCTGGATGCTGTGATTTTCTCTCTTCGACTGTTGAAGAAAAGGACTCAGCAAGGGGAGGTGACTTGTCAGGGTCTGTTAGAAGGTACCAGGCAGAAATGGCCGCTTTGATTCGGAAATCCTGACTCCCTTGACATGAACAGCCTGATGTGACCCACACCTTACTTACTACTTTCACACTGGACTCAGGGATTGTGAAACACGCTCAGTGCCCAGCCGACGGGACCGGAGCATTTCCTGTGGGGTCCCAGGTGCCAGTCCAACAAATAGAACTTTAGAGATCAAATGTGTTAATAAGAGCATGTATTAAATCCAATTAAAAAACTTTTTTTCTTTTTACTTTTTTTTTTTTCAATCACAGTAAAATATACATAATAGAAAATTTGCCACCGTAATGGTTCCTAAATGTACAATTCAGGGTACATTTGCATACATTTGCATACATTTGCCTTGTTTTGTGAGCATCTGCATCAAACATCTCTGGAATCTTTTCATCTCCCCAGACTGAAACTGTGTGCCCAGGAAACACCGACTCCCCCATTTCCTCTTCCCCAGCCCCTGGAAAGCACATTCTACCTTCTGTCTCTCTGAATGGATGACTACCTGTTTCATATAAGTAGACTCATAGATACAATATTTGTCTTTCTTGTGATAAATCTCTGCTTTTTAAAAGCAAACTCTAAGTACAGTGGGAGTGCTTGTCCCAAGAAACCCAGCAGGTGCCTGGGATGAATTGAAGGACCTGCCATCCTGGGGATGATTCCCTCACCCCACCCCCGTTTGCTAAGGATTTTCTTCAAATGCATCACTTTGACCTTGTGCACTTTGTAGTCCCGCGGTCATCTGAAGCTGGGAACAGTGCACGCGTGCGTGTGATTGGTTGGTATAAATCAGCGGTCACTTCTCTTTTTTTTTTTTATTTTAACGATTTTATTTATTTGACAGATCACAAGTAGGCAGAGGCAGGCAGAGAGGGAGAGAGAGGAAGAGGAGCAGGTTCCCTGCTGAGCAGAGAGTCCGATGCGGGGCTCGATCCCAGGACCCTGGGATCATGACCTGAGCCTAAGGCAGAGGCTTTAACCCACTGAGCCACCCAGGCAACCCCAGAGGTCACTTCTTTAGTACTTTGAGGCTCCATAGCTTTTTTGTGGTGGTTATTATTGCCTCTGAGCAGTGAGGTCACCCTTTCGGAGGTGAGGAAGCTGAGGCAGGCACCCCACAGGGTGAGTAGCAGAGCTGGGGTCCAGACCATTTCAGGGGTCTCCTAAGAGCTGCAGGTGAGGACCTAACAGGGTTCTTCCCAATGAACATCACTGCTGCTCCGGGGCGGTGAGGACCACTTGGCTTTCTCCTTGTGCATTAGATGCTTCTCGGCAGCCCTCACTCTGTTCCTCTGCCTCTTCCAGGAGATGGCCCAGCAGCTGCTGGCAGTTTTTGGTGGCTACTACATCCGGCTCCTGGTGACCTCGCAACTCCCCCAGGCCGTGGGGACACGACACACAGACTCTGCGAGGATTCCCTGCCCCTGCCAGCTCATAGAAGCCCATATCCTGGGCCCTGGGTGCTGTCCCTTCCTGGCCAGGTGACCTAAGGAGGAAGGCATCCAGCTTCCTGTGAGACTGAAGGTGAGACGTCCGGAAGGCTTGGAGCCCCAGCTGGCTGATGGCGAGCCCCAGGTGAGGAGAGAAGCATCTAGAAGCATCTAGAAGCACTCTGAAGAGTGTCGCTCATGTCAGCAGCAGGGGTGTCATGCTCTCTCCAGGACTCTGCACAGAAGGGCCTGTTGACGTCCCAGGCTGACCCATGGCCTTTCCAGAAGCTGCTGGTTGCCAAGCTGGTACTCTTAGTGCTGTAGATGGAAGGCCACTCTCCCAGGCCTTTCATTTCTTGGAGAGCCCAGGAAATGTGAAGAGGGTCCCCACTGGGCCCACCATGCGCCTAAGGCTCAGTCTCCGATGATGCTCTTCCATCCTCAGCTACTTCATGTCAGATGGGGAAACTGAGCCTTGGAGAGGACTCTGCTCTCGGTAGCATTGCCTTGGCCCTCTACGATGCCTAATCTGAAGGAAAGAAGTCAGTTCTCAGAATGTTCTCCACTTTCAAGTTTCTCCTGCCCTGTATTTTATGAAAAACAATGGTCCCGTGTTGTTTGCTACAGATGTCCAGGGGACAGCAAAGAAGCCAGCAGCATGTGACTGATGACGGAACTCTTTGGAAAAGATCAATTCTGTCTGACTTGAGGGTGTGTTTTGTTTAAAGGCATGCATGCTTGTGGTTGTGGGTTTGTCCTTCAGGCTTAGAGCCACAGTCCTCTGTTTTCTGACACTAACACAGTCCTGGAATGAAGCACAAATCTGTCACTCTTGGTGTTCCATGAAGAGCTTGGGGGCTTCCAGGTTCTCTGCTCCTAAGTAAGTTTGAAGACCAACTAGTCCATAGGCCCAAATCCAAAGACCTGCCCTGGCATGGAAAGGCTCCCCAGCCTCCAGGACCCAGCCCTCATCCTTAGCTTTGGCTTCATCTCCCACAAAACTTCTTGCTAAGCTGAAACTCTTTCTTGGACTAACATACCTGTATTCTGTTGTGTCTTTTGAACTCCTATGCATGCTTCAAAGCCTAGCGTTACTTACCCCTCCTTCAGGAATCGTCTCAACATAGAGCATGCCCTGCTTCTCCTTTAAATTCTTAATGTAGCTGCTGCCTTTGTTGAGATTTTAGGTTATTCTGTTTTCCTATGCGCATGTGTATTTTTCGAGCTAGAGTAAGCTCCTGAAGGACAAAGATCTCACCTTAGAGCTTTTTTGCATGGCCCAGACCTGCTAAAGAAAAAAAAGATCCCATGGATCGAGTGCTTTGTCATCTCCATAGTAACATTTGCAGATTGTGCTCTCTACGCAATTGAATGATGAGGTTGGCACTGACTTAGGTTCTGGTTCCGGCTGACATTTCTAGCTGTCCTCAATTTACCTATCTCCATAAAAATGGGTAGATGGTGGACAGGTTGATGATCCTTAATTACCCTTCCAAAGCCAAAGTTCTGACTTCTTCTGTTGCAGTCTAGCCCTTGGCCTGTTATGTTTTAATCTACATGTAGAAGGTCCTCTAGCTTTGCATGACTGAGGTGGCCCAGACCTGATGATGGGCCTTTGGGCAGAACACGGGCTTAGCGAGCAGGAGACCTGGGTTATCATCCCGGATTGGCTGCTTCCTAGAAGCATGACCATTGGCATTGGCTACATCACTGACCAAGGGCCCGTTTACTCCTTTACAAGTGGATCTGGTGAACATGCAGCATGTGGGTGACTTGCTGTGTAAGAGACCAGTCTGACCGTTTGCTTTTTTTGAGCCAGAGAAGAGAAATCATGGACGTAGACCCACCCTGGGAAGGTGGCTATTGTAGACATTTCCCTTTAGAGATTTCTCTGAGGGCAGCTATGCTCAGGCAATCGCGGTCCTTCTCACCTGTCGCAGAGGAGATGCGGGCTGGGAATGGGATCTGTTGAAGCCCGTCTTTATTGTTCTCCCATAAAACCCTGGTAAATCTCCTAAGAGAGTAAAAATGTGTAAGAAAGAAGTAAGAACAGTAAGAAGTAAGAAGAAAGAAGTAAGTAAGAAAGAAGTAAGAAGAAGTAAGAACAGAACAGCTGTTCTTCCAGTTCAAGGCTGACTTACAGACCCACCTGGAGGGGTTCTTTCCTGCCTGTTCCTCTGCAGAGTGTCTTGTGGTCTCACCTGGTGGGCGGAGAATTCAGGTGTGTCCCCAAGTACTTCCTTTGCATCTGCCCGCATCTGCCCCTTGGTTTCCTCGTTCGGAAAATCCTGTGATCTCTGGCTTGCCTCCTTCCCAGGGTTGTGTGAGCATCAGAATCCATAAACGGACGTGAGCTCCGTTTTAAGGCTGTGTGCAGAGGACAGGCACGGAGGGAGTGTGGGCGGTGCGGCGTCTCACCGGCGGAGCAGAGGGTGTGGCTCGGAGCCTAGATTCTAGACAGACTCAGATCCAGGTTCTGCCGCTTGGAGCAGCGTCCTTCCAGCCTTGGGTGTCACTCCTCGTGCGTGGAATGAGGATGAGTGTACCTCCGAGGCAGGTCTTGTGAAGATTAAATGTAAAGTACTTGCAACTTTGAGTTGCAAGCCTGAGTAAGAGCACAATAAATTGTTGCCATCTGTATACATATGTATATATTTTTAATCTCTCACTGTGTCTTGTATACCACAGGTGCCCCGGCTGTATATTTATTGATGTAGTAGGTCATTAACAGTTAATGTTTATTCGGTCTGCATCAGACCTCAATTACTCCAGCACCGTGGGGCGTGTTCACGTGAATAAAGCTTCTAGTCCAGTTTCTCTGAAATTCAGTTGCGGGAGACAGTGTAGCAGCAAGCTGATGACTTCGGGCCACCTGCCCACCGTCTCGAATCCTCCCGTTCCTCCATCTCCTCATCGGTAAGGGAGGGTGTGAGAACAGAGGGATTAACCCAGGTGTTGCTTGGGAAGTACAAGGTCTGGTCCGTAGTGTGGTTGCAAGTCAGGGCTCCGTCAGCGATCATGTTTCCCTGCCGCTGCTTCATGCTCTTGGCTCCCCGTGTCTGCCAGAGCAGGCTCAGACCTGCGTTGTTCAGCTCTGTGTCCTTTCCCATTACGGTGTGCTTGTTCTATCCATGACTGGGGGAGGGAAATCTCCAAGTATAATGGTACATTGTTTGCCTTTTACTTCTGACACATTGTTTTTATTACATTGTTTAAAAAAAAATGGAGATATAATTCCCATAGCATAAAAATCGCTTAAAAAAAAGATTTTGGGGCACCTGGGTGGCTCAGTGGGTTAAAGCCTCTGCCTTCGGCTCAGGTCATGATCTCAGGGTCCTGGGATCGAGCCCCACATCGGGCTCTCTGCTCAGCAGGGAGCCTGCCTCCCCCTCTCTCTGCCTGCCTCTCTGCCTACTTGTGTCCTCTCTGTGTCAAATAAATAAAAAATATCTTTAGAAAAAAGATTTTATTTATTTATTTGACACAGATCGCGAGCAGGCAGAGAGAGAGGAGGAAGCAGGCTCCCTGCTGAGCAGAGAGCCCGATGTGGGGCTTGATCCCAGGACCCTGAGATCATGACCTGAGCTGAAGGCCAGGTCACTGAGCCACCCAGGTGCCCCTAAAAATCACTCTTTTAAATATTTATTTATTCCAGAAGAGAGAGAGAATGGGCACACACATGAGTGAGGGGAGGGGCAGAGGAAAAGAATCCCAAGCAGACTCCATGCCGATGAGCAGCCCAGTGCAGGGCTTGATGTCATCACTCTGAGAACCAGCTGAGCCCAGACCAAGAGTCTGACACTTAACTGAGCCACCCAGGCGCCCTCCAGAAGTCACCGTTTTAAAGTATGCAGTTCAGTGGTTTTCAGTATATTCACAGGATTGCCTGACCATCACAACTATTTAATTCTAGAACATTTTCATCACCTTCCTTGCCCCTCCCACCCCAAAGCCCATACCCATTAGTAGGCATTCCCCGTCCGTATCCCTTCTCCCTGACAGCCACTGATCTGTTTTCTGTCTCTGGATTTTCTCCTTGTGGACATTTCGTATAAATGAAATCACACTTTTTTTTTTTTTTAAAGATTTTATTTATTTGATAGAGATCACAAGTAGGCAGAGAGGCAGAGAGAGAGAGAGAGAGGGAAGCAGGCCCCCTGCTGAGCAGAGAGCCCGATGCGGGACTCGATCCCAGGACCCTGAGATCATGACCTGAGCCGAAGGCAGCGGCTTAACCCACTGAGCCACCCAGGCGCCCTGAAATCACACCTTTATGTCCTTTTGTGTCAGTTTTTTTTTTTTTTTTTTTTAGCAGTAACGATATTTTCAAGATCCCTCCTTGTTATAGCATGTGTCATGCTTTATGGTTAATGATTAATTCCTTATTATTCCTGAATAATATTCCATTACATGGCTATATCCCATTTTGTTTATCCTTCTTCAGCTGGGTTGTTGCTACTTTTTGGCTTCTGTGAATAATGCTGCTGTGAACAATTATGTATATGTTTTTAGGTGAATATATCTCTTAGTTCACTTCCACCGAGTCTCGCTCTGTTGTCACATGCAGACGAATGTAGGATTGTTAGAACTTCCCAGTGGGTTGTCCCTTTTGCCTTTATACAGTGTCCCTCCTTATCTTGATTAGATTATTGCCTTAAAATCTGCTCTGTCTGACACATGAGCTTTCTTTGGATTAGAGATTACACAGTATATATTTGTGCATCTTTTTACTTTCAATTTATCTGTGTTTTTGTAGTTAAGGTGCCCCTCCTGTGGACATGTGGGATTAAAAAGAGTCAATTCTCTGCCCTTTTTTTTTTTTTTTAAGATTTTATTTATTTATTTGAGGGGCGCCTGGGTGGCTCAGTGGGTTAAAGCCTCTGCCTTCGGCTCAGGTCATGATCTCAGGGTCCTGGGATGGAGCCCTGCATCGGGCTCTCTGCTCGACAGGGAGCCAGCTTCCCCTCTCTCTCTGCCTGCCTCTCTGCCTACTTATGATCTCTGTCTGTCAAATAAATAAATAAAATCTTTAAAAAAAAAAGATATTTCTTTCTTTAAAAAAAAGATTTTATTTATTTATTTGAGAAAGAGAGCAAGAGAGGGAGAGCACAAGCGGGTGGGAGTGGGGGGAAGCCCATGCAGGGCTCAACTCTGGGACCCCAGGATCCTGATCTGAACTGAAGGCAGATGCTTACCGGACTGAGCCACCCAGGCGCCCCTCAGTTCTCTGTCTGACACCACTACAGACATTATTACGTAGCTCATAGCCAACACTCATTTAGATTTATCCCTGTGTTTACTTTTCATTACTCTTTATATTACCTTTTTCTTACTTTGTGTCTTTCTGCATTTCCACACATGTATCCATGACTCCTCCTTTTCCCGGAGCTACTTTTGGAATTTTTCTTTAGTCCAGGAGAGCACTGCATACATTTAGAACTACCTTTGGCATTTTCCTTCCAGAACAGATCCTCGGGTGACAGGTGGAGTTTCTGTTTGCCAGAAAGCCTCTGTTTTGTCTTGAATTTTGAAACATACTCATGGTGCCTCAAGAATTCTAGGGCACTACGCTATTTTCTTTAAAACTTTGGAAGATGTGAAAAAAGCCCCACAACCACACCAACTTTGGAAGATGTCCGTGGCTTTCCTTGTTTGCATTTGCAAACTTAGCTCTCTGTCCATGGCTGTTCAGATCTGCTATCTGCTGGGGGCCTGGGCAGGGGTGGTACCTGCACTCAGATGGGGAGCTTCCTTTCTCTCTCTCCTGCTGGGGCTCCCCAGGCATCTGGAATTCCTGACCTGGCTTCTTCTGTTGTAGCTTTGACCTCCTCTCTCTCATCTCTCCTGCCATGTGTCTGACACCTTTTCTCTAAATCTCAATGGCTCTTGGCGTTTCCCATGCTTTTGGTTCTTTGTGATTCAGCCTGAACATTGGCTTTTTTTCTTTTTCTTTTTTTTTCAGTCTGAACGTTTTTCTAGTGGTAAGCTCTACCTCATTCCTCCTGCCCTCCTTTGTGTTACCATCGGTTGTTAAGCCTTTCAGTTGAATTCATTTCAGCTTGCCTGGGATCCAGTCCTAAAATGTTTAATTGACTTTTTAATACAGGTTACAGTGTTCGGAGGAAATTATCCATCTTGTCACTTATTCTCTTCCGTATGTTATTTATTTAGTTAGTTACTCTTCAAAAGATTTTATTTATTTATGGGGGGGGGGAGAGGGAACGTAAGCATGGGGGAGTTAGAAGGGAAGAGCAGGTTCTGCACTGAGCAGAGAGCCCAATGTGGGGCTTGATCCTAGGACCCTGGGATCGTGATCTGAGCCAAAGGCAGATGCTTAACTGACTGAGCCACTCAGGTGCCCCTTTCTTCAATATGCTAAAGTGGATGTTTGCTGACTCCAGTTTCTGGTTCTTCGGTAAAAGGTGTTTCATTTGCTTTTTAGGTAATTGGTCTTTTCTTTTTTTTTTCTTTTTTTTAAAAAGATGTTATTTATTTATTTGACAGAAAGAGATCGCAAGTAGGCAGAGACAGAGAGAGGGGGAAGTAGGCTCCCTGCTGAGCAAAGAGTCCGATGCGGGGCTCGATCCCAGGACCCTGAGATCATGACCTGAGCCCAAGGCAGAAGCTTAACCCACGGAGCCACCCAGGCACCCCCATCTTTTCTTATCTTATGGTGTTCTTGGTATCTTTTGATTGAGTGCTAGACTCTTTAAAAACTGAACGATTTGAAGAAATACACAAGACTTTGGGTATTCTTTTAGAGTGGATTTACTTTTGCTTCTGAGAAAAGTAGGGCTGGGGTAGATTTGACTCCGGGTTTCAGTCTTAGTAAGGCCTGGTCTATTTCTGGATAGCCCTGACTTCCCCTTCAGGGATAAAATCTGTTTTCTTCCTTGTTTGTTTGTTCTTTAGACTTTTATAACCAGGACTTCTCCTTTAGAGTGAATTCTTCCTGCAGGGTGAGCCTTCAACCTTCAATTTTGGTTACCCCAATCTGTGAGTCTGCTGAAGGTTCATCCCAGCTTTTCAGCCTCTTAGGCTCTGCTTAGGAATTGGCAGGTGCCTGGAGGAGGTCAGGACACTCAGTGTGTATTTCTTCCCTCTGTACTTCCTTTCTCTCCAGGATGTTGGTCCAACTCCTCACTGCACTGGGAGCTCTCTGATGCATTCAAACAGATGTAAGAAAACTCAAAAAACCCCCACAACAACCAAACCCGCAAACTACAGCTTTTTAAGCTGCTCTCAGCAGGAGGGTTGGTCTGATACAAGCTAGTCTGCCACAGTCCGAAGTCAAATCCAGCTGTGGGTTCTGTTATTATTTTTACGTTATTATTTGAAAATCTTTCAAAGAAAGAGATCACCCTGAGGCCAAGAACCCTCTGACAAGCCCCTAAGATGTGAGCCCCTTCTCATCCCTCTGGGGAGACCTAAATGATCAAAGCAGGAAGTGCTTTGGTGGCTCCCTGGGGAAAGAGGATGAGCCCCTGGCATGGCAGGTGGGGAGGAACAGATAGGATAAGAATCTGCTTCAGAGGGTGGGTCCTGGGTGTGCAGTGCGACAACTGGCAGCAGAAAAGGACCAGGGATAAAGAGGCCCCAGGGGAGCGTACTTCCCACCCGACTGACGCTCCTGGGGAGTCTCCCCCAGTGGAACAGGAGCTCCAGCCTAGTGAACTGGTTACTCACACACAGTTCGCAAGCCCTCCTGCTTCCTTCCGCCATTGTTCTTTTATCCTTTCTGGCTATGTATTTCTAGCCTCCTTCTGGTGGTGGCCCCCTAGACATCCCATAGGCTCCTACAGCTTGACCTAGGGCAGGATGAAATGATCTTCCGTGCGCTGTCAACTTGGTCTTAAGCCCACCTCCCATCTCAGTTCTCTGGGTGGCAGAAGAAGTCCAGAACCTCCTTACCCAGAATCTTCTTCTCTGTGTGGCTCTGAGTTAGGAACTGGCCAGCTTTGCCTGAGAAATTGACAGTAACTCAGGACTCTCCTCTCCATCCCGGGGCTGCTGGCCTAGTTCAGGCCATGTCACTGGCTGACTGCCCTGGCCTCTTCTCCTGAGGTGTTTGTGGCAGTTGGGGTCCAATCAGAAGGCAAAAACTACATGGTCATTTGAATATGGGAAGTTCTCTAGAAAGAATGATTAAGTATAACAGGGAAGTTGAATAATGGATGGGTAGGTAAGAAGTCAAGAGATGCCAAAGAATATAGAAGAGCATGTGGGAGGAACAGCTAGGCACCCCCCCCCCCTTTGGGTGGAAACCACCCTGAAGGGAGAGCCCTCCACACCCCGTCCCCAGCTGAAATCTGGACCTTGTTGGGAAGGACATAACTGTGGCTTCCTGGATGCACAGAAACCTGTGAGTTGTTGAGTTGATAGAATGTTCTAGAAATCTACACTTTAAGGGGCCAGGGAAAGTTATTACAGAGAGGAGGAGGTACTTTCCAGTTTGTCGGTGGGCACTGGGAGAAGGTGTTGACCTGCTAAGCACTACTTACCACCATGCAGGATCTGGGTGCTGGAAAGTTGTCTTCACTGCAGGAGCCTGAAGTTGGAGAACCTTCTGCACAGCAGGAACTGGGTGCTCGGGAAGCCACACGTACAACCAAGACCACATGACTGGAGGCACAGTGTGGGCTGCAGGAGCGGGCTAAGATGAGCACCAGAACCAGGAGGGAAAGCCCTTCTTCCTCCAGTGTCTCCAGTGCCTCCTACTGACAAAGCTTAATGTTGCACCAGTTGCCAAAGGAAAAAGATCTCCAGGGCCCTGCTCTCTATTCGAAGAGCAGGCAATGTCAATAGTCCGTTTGGGAGCCAAGAGAAATGCCTGGATGTCTCTCCCCCGTCACTGTGAAGGGCAGCATAACTGGCTCAGAGGGCCAACGCCAGAATCAGGCTTCCTGGGTTCGAGGTTCAGCTGTGCCACTGCTTTTAGCGTAACCTTCAGAGACTTCTGTAAGCTCTTCATGTCTCGGTTTCCTAGTCTGTAAAACCAGCGCCCTATTCGTACTAACCTTGTTGGGTTATCATGCTCGGGGAGTGGATATTTATAAAGCACTCGGAAGAAGCAGTGACACGGCAGACTTTACATGCTCCTTCAGATCTCCGTCCTTTAAATTGCAGCCAGGATGGGCTTTCCATTGTAGGTGTGCATTTTCGTCCGCAGTGCTAGGGCATAAGACATCATTTTCTTTCTGTCTTCTCTGAAGTGGGGGCCAGCCCAGGGGGAGTTAGTCAGAGAAGCTCTCTTCTTAACAGCTCACCATGTCCATTTTGCAAAAATCAGAACTAGGGCTATGTCATTTTGTTCATCTCTGGTGCCCCCATCATGCTCAGGAGAGGGTCCGACCTCCTTCCCAGGGAGCTTTTAATGAGCCCCTGCCCCGCTTTCCTCCCAACCCACCCTGGCTCAGGCTTTTACTCGGGTCATTCCAAACATGGAAGGTGGCTACCCTCACACCTTACCATGTTCTGCCTCTGTTCTCCAACATCGTTGATTTTGTCCCCCCCTTCTGGAATACCATCTCCCCTCCTGTTTGCTTGCTTTCAACGCTCAGAAAACTCAAGCAGCCATCTCTTCCAGGAAACCTTCCCCCAAACCCCAAGTTGGTTGCCACATGCTGCCCATTCATTTGCTCCCCCCGATTGTCCTGTTAGGTGGAGGTGGTATGCTTCTGTGCTGGTTCACTGGCTGAAGTCGGAGCCATGTGGGGTTGCCGACATGTGACTCGTGTTTGCGTGCTCTGCGTTTCCTCAAACATCTTGGTCGCTCTGCACCAGCGATGCATCGCTCCGGGGCTGTTGGTCGGTAACAGAGTTGTGCACAACCTGCCCCACTGTTCACTACGGCTCTGAGCACCAAGTGGAGTCACATAGCAGATGACAGTGGTGCCCTCAAGCTCTCAAAATGTATTACAGTGTCCATTTAGAGCCACCTGTTAGCTCTCCCCAGCCTCTCCTAAGCACCTCCTTGCTGGGTTGGTTAGGAGTGACTGAGAGCGTTTGAGAATGATTAGACCACATTTCTTTTACAAGAGATACCTGGTTCTAATTGCTCCACATTCAAAAGAATCTCAGAAGCAGGGCTGGGGGAAGGGAAAGGAGGGACACAGTCCTGCGATGCAACGAGAGATTTTAATTGGACGCAGCTCCTCACGCAGTGGCCGCAGTGACTCGCGGTGGTGGCCCAGGGGTGGCTCAGATGTCTTCTCCTCCAGGGGAGTTTCCGAATCCATCTTCATAGCTCCTGCTCACTGCACTCGTCCTCCCGGAGGAGCCGCTCAGGCAGCCGCACAGCATGGGGGCCGCCTTCTAGAAATGTCAGGGTCTCCTGAGATTGCACGCTTTCAGCATCCACTTGTCGGTGGGATGGTGTACGTATCTCTTTTGGAGACCATTCTTGCGAGGATTTGTGTTCAGATCTGAAAGGGGGAAGGAAAAGGTTGATCCTCGGTAAAGGCTTTGGGTTACGGGTGGATGAACAGTCTGGGTCACATCCCACGTGGGGACTCCTCATGTTATGGATGGCTTTAAAAAAAAAAAAAAAAAAAAAAGAAGTTCTGCTTGCTGGAGCTAAAAACACCCCAAGTTGGGTTGAGTGAGCGAGATTTTGTGGTTACGTGTTACATTCGCAGAGCCTCGCTGGACCTGCCCAGAACATAGCCAGTTGGCGTCTGTGGAGTGCCTTCTCCTTGTGGGGCCATATTCTAGGCACGTCTATAGGTTGGCTCATCTCGTCCTCCCAACGGCCTGAAAGGTAGGAAATGTACTCTCATTCTCCCCAGTTTGTAAAGAAGGGTGCTGAAGGTCAGAGAGAGAGAGGGTCAGTGACATGCTCAAGTTCAGCTAGTTCAATTTAACTAGTGTGTAGGACCAACACCAGTGGGCTTAAGTAGTATCTCATATCTAATAAATAATCATTAGGCTACACTGCTATGGGCTTGGGTCACAAGTCTCACACCCCTCAATGACTGAAAGAAATCTGATGTGTCCCAGCAGGGGGTGGTTGGGGAGACCGAAGCCCGGTGAGGGAAGTCCGGTGTCCTCGCCCGCTACCACATGTCCCCTCCCAGGACCTACTGAAGGTCCGTGGCTGAGGCTGCTGGGATATCCTTGTACTATGTGAGACAATAGTAGCAGAGGACTCCTCGCTGGTCTGGCAGCAACAACAGAAGATCTTTGACGCCATGTCTTGATGGGCTGTGGGAAGAGGAAAGGGCATTGCTGCGTCTGGCTCTGTAGCCCCAGTCCCAGAAGCCCATTGTTATTTAAGCACTGGGTCATACAGGGCCAGCCTCTCCCAAGGTTTCAAGCCCCTTCCCCTCCCAAACCTCCTGTAGCTCCCTGGGGCTGCTATGTGCAGGCCCACCTATGTCTGACCAGGCCTCCCTCTCCTGTCCACGGTTGTCTTACCCATAGAAAGGAGTTGGAGCCTTGACCCTGCCAGTCTTTACTTGTAGGGGTGCCTTGTTGAATCAGCAGATCAGCTGATAACACAGCTCAATCTTGCTGGTTCAAGCCCTGGCTCTGCCACTAATTTGCTATGTGGCTTTGGGCTTATCCATGTCTATCTCTGGGCCTAGGCACCCATCTAACAAGCAGTGGTTGGGCTGCACCATTTTTCCAAGGATACCTCCAAGCTCTGATGACCCAAAGTTGTACATCCTTGTCTTATTCCCAAACTTCTTTCTCTCTTCTAGTCCTCTGGTCCTCTCCTGTTCTCATCTTTCTTTCCCTCTAGCCAAAGACCCACTCCAGGGAATTTCCATCATGGAGGCTGTATTTACTCCCTGAATGTTGGGTTCATTCCAGGGCCTCCCCCTTGGGCACTGACTTCGCACCTCTCCCAGCCACCACCCTGTCTCACCTGAGTCATTGCAATGGCCTCCTGACTGGTGTCCCCGCTTCTTCTGCCCTGGTCTTCATTAGTGTCAGCATGGCAGTATTCTCTTAGGATGTAAGTCACGTCATGTCTCACCTCTGCTCGAAGTCTCTCCGTGGCAGATCATAGAATCAAAGTTGAAGTCTTTCTCTGATCCTCCCCTGAAAAAAATCTATAATCCCAGCGCTACCTTCACCCTCCCCTTCCTTCTGTCCCAGCTGCACCTTTGGCCTGGGATGCCCTTCCCTGGAGATCCACGGAACTCATCCCTCCCCTCCTCCAAGGCCTGGAGTAGAAGTCACCTTTGCTCGTGAGGACTTCTCCCCCTATTTAGGCCTATCTCTCCTATTTATTTCTCCCTACTTATTCCCCTAAATAAACTCTTTCTTTCCCTCCCATGTCTCCTGTTTGGGGATCAGGTTCCACTATTCGCTTTGTGTGGAGTCAGAAAAGGGGACACCCTCCCCCGCACTGGCCCCTGCCTCCCCTTCCTTCCACATTCAGTCATTCATCAAGGCATTGTGATCCTACCTCATGAATATCTCCTCCATTGTCTGCCAACCTCTGCCCCCTGCCCTGGCGGGGACCCTCATGACACAGCTTCCCTGCCGGCCCCTGGCTCACCTACAAGCCGATCTGTCTCCTGTGCCAATCCCACATCATCATCCTCAGCCTCCGTCCCTCACTGGATCCCCTGTTCTACTACTTGAAACTACTTTGTGGTCTGGCCCTGCCAGCTCTGCCAGCCTCATTCTCTCCCAGCCTGGCTCCTGGCCCTCCAGCTGTAGGTGCTTCCGGCAGCGCCTTGAACGTGCTCTCAGTGTGTCACCACTGGGCCTTTGCACAAGCTGTTCCACCTCTGTGTTCTTACTCCCTCACTCTTCCCCTGGAGACTCAGCTCAGGGGATGCTCCCTCCTGGAAGCCATCTCTTCCAGCCAGGAGGGATTAGGGGCCTCTCTTGTGTTCCCACAGATCCCTGGGCTTCTGTGGGTCATGGCCATTGTCTCTCTTTGCATAAGCGCATAGCAGGTGTTCAATCAATATTTGTTGACTGGAAGCTGTTTTCACTAGCTGCTTAGTTGTGAGAGTCTAGACTCTAATCTAAAACCTGTCCTGCATGTATTTGTTGACAATTGGTGCCAGGCACTAGGTGAAGGACATGGCAGTGAACATGAGCGAGAGATTCTCGCTCTCTGGTGGGGGGGGGGTGCAGGGATGCATCCAGTTCACCTTTGCATCCCAACACCAAGCACAGGGCTTTGCACGGAGTGAGTTCTCTCTCAGTGTGACTGGAGTCCACATGCAAGCCCTCTCTGACTGCTGGACGATAGACACACCATTACCCCTACTGTCCTTTCCACGAACAGACGTCATACTCCCTGCTCGTAGAAATGGATAGAAACATCCTGATTCTGTACTGACCTCATTGTCCCCGGTGGGAAGTTAACAGGGCGGGAGGAAGAGCCACAGGATCCCAGACACTGACCCTCACTGTGCTTCTTGGGCAGGTCCTTCGACATCTCTGAGCTCATTTACCTTTTCAGATGGTGGAACGAAGCCCCATGAAAGTGCCTGTCGGGTATCACAGCCAAGAGGAGCAACTGGGGTTTTAATGTAGTTTTGTCTGGTTCCCGAGGCTCTGTGGTCCAGGGCCTCACCTTGGCATTTCCAGGGGCAGAGAGATGTTCAGAAATACCATCTCCTTCCTGGAGAGTTGATGGCAGGAGGCTTTTAAGGGGAAAGGCTCCCCTGAAGCTCGGCAGAGCGGTGTAGCAGTTAAGAGCGTACATTTTATTACTGAGATAAGTTGGAATGTAATTCTTGCCTCACCTTGCTGGGTCATTTACAGCAATTTAACCTCCTTGAACCTCAGCTTTCCTATCTGTAAAATGGGGATGGTAAAACCTACTCCAGAATGTTGTGTGAGGATTGGGTGGTGTAAAGGTGTGCCGAGCTTAGCTCAGTGTCTGGCACGTGGTAAGTGTTTCATAACGGCCTGCCCGGGATGATGTAGGAGAGATGCAGGCTGGGGCAGGGTGGCTACGATGTTGCTTGCACTACCACTACCCGCCTCTAGATGGAGACAGGAGTCAGAGAAAAAGGCCTTTGGGTTATGCCCAGTGGACTGTGAACCTCAGGTGTCCAGTGACTCATAGCACTTGGGCCAGACCTAGAAAGACCCAACAAGGTCCAAAAGGAAGGCTTCTGGAGTTGGAGGAGTCCCTAGGGCTCATTCAGCACAAGTGGGGAGGCTGGGGTTCAGAGACAAACCGTGAGGTCAAGGCAATTTAGGGGTAGTGTCTGCTTCCAGGAGTGATGGAGATGTTGTCTCTTTAAGTACAAAAATGCCCCCTTCTGGTCTTAGATCTAACCTTTGAGGCTGACTCACCTGCAGCTGGCAGAGCAGAGAGGAGGCTGTGATGTCACAGAGCCTGTGAACCAGGGAATGCTGGGAGCAGAGGGGTTTGACGGGACCACAGCATCAGGGAGGAGGGGAGGACAGTGGATCCTCTCTCCAGTGGTCCTGCCCTCTGTCCGCAATGCCGTGATCTCCACCATGCCCAGCAGATTGGCTCGGTGGTCCTGCCTCATGCATCTCTTATCTATCCTAGAATAGTATGCTAGCTGGGCACGTTCTTCTCGGCGGGGTGGTGGTGGTGGTGGTGTTCTAGACACTTAAACTAGTGAGCGAAAGTTTAATGAGCAATGGGAGACTCACAGAATCTTTCCCCAAATGACACATTCATTCCAAAGGGAAAGACAGTCATTTGCCGTGGAAAAGGCTGGCAGCAAAAACCACCTTAAACAAGGGATCTAGTTAATGTCACCAGTGGCAGGACCTACCTCCACCATGTGTCTCCTGATAGGATGCAGTGTCCCTTCTGTGACCTTCCTGCCACACAGGCAAAACTGGTATATCAAACACAAATTGAGGAATGCTTTATAAGACAATCATGTCTGTGTGCTTCAGAAATGGGGAACTCGTGGAGAACAGAATTGTTCCAGATTAGAAGACACGGAGGGGACATGATGACATGGGACTCATAATATTGGATTCGATCCTGTACTGAGTATCAAAGCAGCTGGAAGGCATTGGGGGGCAATTGATGATAATAGTATATTAGTGTTGAATTTCATGTTTTTGAGAACTGTCCTGAAGTTATGTAAGGGAATATCGTCGTTCTTAGGAAATGCACACTGTAGTATTTGGGGGTGGTGGGATCTGATGTGCACCACTCGCTGTCACGTAGTGCAGAAAAAACTAACAGGAAGAGAGAAAAGACAGGCTAGAGCAAGCGGGGGAGGTGTAAACAATTGTGAAATCTGGGCAAAAGGTAAATGGGTTCTTTGTCCCTATTGCGACTTTCCCGTAAGTTCAAGATGATTTCAAAATGGGGGGGGGGGGGCTGGGTGGCTCCGTGGGTTAAGTGTCTGTCTTCAGCTCAGGTCATGATCCCAGGGTCTTCGCATCCAGCCCCTGTTGGGCTCCCTGCTCAGTGGGGAGTCTGCTTCTCTCTCTGCCCCTCTGCTCCTGCTCTCTCTCTCTTTCTAATAAATAAAATCTTAAAAAAAGAGAATTTCCCGATGAAAAAAATTCTATCCATAAGGATTAAGTGTTTTGTTTTAGCTTAGATGGGACCATGTATGTAAAAACAGTAAGGTCTTTGAAAGAGCTACTCCCTGGTGAGGAGGGGGAAGGAGGAGACACAGTCCCGTGATATCACCAAGGGCTTTAATTGGAAGCAGCTCCCCCCACAGTGGCTTTTTCAGGAGTCGAAGGAATTCTTACTGGTGGCTCAGAGGTGGCTCAGACATCTTCTCCTCCTCTGGGGGAGTTTCTGAATCTGTCTTCATGGCCCCCGCTCACCGCCCCCTTCCTCCCGGGGCCCCTCCAGCAGCATGCAGTCCTGGAGGCCTGCTTGGGAGCTGCGGACTAGAATGGTCAGGGTCTCCCTATGTGGCAGGGCTGGAATGGCCAGTGGTCCTGAGAGTAGCGGTTTAGGTTTCTCTTGTAAAAACCTCTTGGGCACACATGTGTATTCCATTCTAAAAGAAGAAAGGAAGAAATTATGATGCTGGGTGGAACCTTTGCATTGGGCTTGGATGGCCCATCCTGGTCACCTCCAGCCCTGAGCACGATCAGATTCTGGAATACTGGGTGAGCCACGTGGACCCCAGGCTGGGACTCAGAAGTCCTTTGTGATAGGGACATGTGTCCATAGGTTCATTGGGGTATTCAAGGGCCCAACCTGCTTCTAACACCAACCTTACTTCCCAATGGACTTTTGGGAAGTCCCTTTCCCTGTGGGCCCCAGTCTTTTCTATACAATGGGAGGTGGGTTTTTAAACTGTTCCACAGAGCCCTGTGGGGTTGGGAGGCACAAGGAGGGAGGGCGGAGCTCGAGGGTCTCCCAGGCCCTACCTTGGATTCAAGGGCAGGAGAAACCCCTTTGGCCTTTAATTGCAATTGGACTTTCTGTGAAACTGTTTGCAAGGGAGGTGTAGTTGTTTTGAGAATTCTGTGATGCCTGCGTGGGGCTGGTCCTTGACTCTCAGCGGCCAGCCTCCCAGGGTGCTAGTAAGCTAAGCCTGGTCACCCAAGTAGTGTTGGTGCACAACCACGTGGACTTGTTTTTTCTTCCTGGACTGGGCTTCTGTCCTTCTTCCATGACCCTGAGGTGTTTTGCCCCCTGCTGAACTACCCTCTAGCCCACAAGCATCTTCTGGCATGCACCTGGCTGGGGTTGGGGGTGCATAGCTGTCTTCCTGGGACTTCCCCTCTAGTGGCCAGCGCAGACACAAGCTTAGAAGCCTGGATATGTGTCCTTTCCTCCCAGACTTGCAGCGCCTCATGTAATTCCTAGCTCGAGAGATGACGCAGGCAGGTCTCAGAATATGACTGCAGCTTCCTGGTGGGAGTGGTCCCATCTCTCCTATTGCCCCCTTTGGCTTAGCTCACATATCCGTGGGACTTAGTCATCTGGACCATGGGGGTTCCTGGTCTGTGTTAGGACCCCTGTTTGGGACTCACCTTCATACTCTTTGTTGCTGGTGGAAGAGGCTTTCTTTTCTGGGTGCATCAGAGGTTGTCCCAAAGGCAAGCCGGAGGCTTCCTTAGCATGCTTGGAACTCTTGCTGGCCAGCTCCCCCTTCTGCAAGCCTGATGGTGATAATTCCACACTGTTAGGCGGGGAGGGTCAGGGGAATTGATGGAGGTGAAAGTGTGGTTCTGATGGGGGTGGGGGCCACCTGGGTCTCCCTCCCCCGGTCTGCTAAGGGTTTGCTCTCATACGCACCTGCTGGGTTCAAAATAATATATAATTTTTCCAAAACGTGAAGTTTACCTTTTTCTCTGTTTGTAAATGTGAGTACATATCTGTAATGGATATTACAGAAAAGCTACAAAATATCGAAGACTATGAAGCAGAAATAGAAATGCCCCGAATACCCATCTCTTTAGATGTGATCACAGTTCCCATCTTTTCTCGTGCGTATTTTTACAGAACCCATTATATCCTACATGTCATGTATACATTCTATTTTTTTTCATATACGATGTATCAGAAACATTTTTCTCAGGTCACTAAATTTTAGGAAATAATGGCTGTAGAATATTCTCTTTTGCAGATAATTCAAGAGTCATTTAACCAATATTCCTTTTTTTGTGGGGGATGTTTAAGTTGTTTTCACTACATAAATATCATTATGGTGAATGTGGTTGTACAGAAGACTTTTTTTTTTTATACAGACTTCTAAATTCTTAAAAGTAAAGCAAAAGATTGAGCTGTATCCTGTAACAAATACCTCCGTCCTTTACCAAATGCGTAACCACAGCAAATCGCTTCCCTCCTATGCCTGTTTTCAGAGCTACAAAATGACACATCCATTTTGGTTAATCACGTCCCCTTCTTAGAGTTATTGTGGGGATCAAATCATATCGCCATTCTCCTGTGTCCACTCTGAAACAGTGGGGGGACTTACCTGATCACAGCTGGGTCCCTAATGCCTAGATGTGCTTTGCACATAATAGGGGCTCAGTCACCAGCATGGTTATTGTCTTGGAAAAAGGGATTGATATTTTTAAGGTTCTGGGTTTTTATTGTGAAATTTCCAGGGGGAGTATTTAAAAGACCCTCCAGATGGATTTCTGGCAAAATCTGCCACGAAAATTTCTCTCCTGCTGTTGAATGGCTCCATCTCTTAATGGGACTGTCCTCGCCACCTCAAGGGTCTCCCTGCCTGATGTTTAAGGGTTTGGGTTAGGAAGCCCCTATCTGATTTTAGGTTGGAATTAGCACTCAGAAGCTGAAGGACATTTGAGGGAATCTCAGCAGAAGGGGAGGAACACAGGAGGTCTAGAGAGGTCAGGTGGGTGGTGGGTTGTTCTTGTCTGGTACCCACTGAAGTTCGATGGCTGATGCTCTTGGGTTTGGCTGGGGACCTTGGAGTCATCCATGGCATGGGGCTCCTCACAGTCTCTGCAGCATAAGCAGAAGATCTTCGAGGCCAAGTTTTGGTGGGCTGTTGGAGGAGGTCAAGGAATGGGGGCCATTGGAAATTCAGCATGATGGGGGCCATACTGGGTCAGCCTCTAGCAAGATAGAATAGCCTTCCCCGCTCCCAAGACCCACGCCCTTCTGGGTAGGTTGCCCTCTCTTAGAATGACTTTCCCCATTCTCTACAAAATTTTCTCACCCATGGAGAGGAGTTGAAATTTTACTCTGCCAGCTCTGCCTGTAGGGGGCGCTTGGTTGAGTCAGCTGGTCTTGACTTGGAGCCCAGTTCCTGGATTCCTAAATAAACATAAGACTGTGGATGAAATACCCTGGTCCTTTACCTGTGTTCGCACTCTAGGTAGAATCCCCTGACCACAAAATCCCAGCTTATGGCAACCCACAAACATGCCCTGCCCCATTTCTAGGTGCATATTCTAACCTTCTGGAACCTCAGTCTTCTCATGGGGAAAGTGGGAATGAAGAGTCTGCCTGCAGAAGTAAAGGGTTAAATATGTGACAAGTCACACCCCCCCCCCCCCATGGTGCTTGGCACACAATAATGCCAATAAATGCCAAGTCAATGGCCATTCCATCCCTTCTCCCTTCCCTTCATGTGTTTCATCAGCTCCAGAATATTCCAGCTGGTCTAGGTTCCAGGAGAGCATGCAATGAAGCTCAGTCTTGAAGGTTTAGGTCCTGGTTCCACCACGAACTTGCTGAGTGGCTGCGGGCAAATCCGCGTGCATCTCTGAGCCTCAGGAGCTTCATCAAGGAGAAGAGGAAGTTGGGCTAGACGGTGCCTTCATGGATCTTTCTGGTTCTGTTGGTCCAGAATGATAAAACCTTGTTTTACTCCCAAACTCCTTTGTCTCTGGATACTTCCTGTTCTCACTCCCTCTTCTTTGGCTAGACCCCCTTTTAGGAAATTCTTACTATGGTATTGGCGGATGTCCCTCATAAGACCCAGTTCGCTGTGTGAGCTGCCTCACTCATGGACACTCGCTTCTCAATTTCTCTACTGCTCTCCCCTGGTCCAAGCCACTATTATCTCTTGCATGAATTAGACCAATAGTCTCCTAACATCTTTTGCTTCTTTTACCCTTGACCTCTTAAATTAATACAAAATCTTTAACTTCTGGCACGTATGCTATTTGACAATAGCACAATTTCTATACTGTGGCTAGATACATCCAGCCGACTAGACACATATGAGTGTCCCCATTTTGCAGGATCCTTGGACTCAAGAGTTCCTCCAGTGAGCCCACATCTCCAACAGTCTTTGGGATTTGTTGCCAAGTGAGTTTTTTGACACGATTGGAGCTCTGATATTTCCTTGAGCTCTCTTTGATGAACTTATTGTATCTTCTCAGGATTTATAAACAGAAATTTATATAAGGCAATGAGCTCTTTTGTTTTGGAAATGCACTATTTAGCAAATATCCTTGCCATTAATATGTTTATTCTGCTGCTTGCTTTAATTTCAGTTTCGTTCATGTAAATTCTTGCCTCGTGGGATTTTCCTTTGTTCCAGATTGCCTCACATATATTGAATGTTGAAGGAAGTGTTTCCTAAGGAAGGAATGGAAGCATGGGTCTGACAAGCTTTCACCACAGATCAGCTCTGAGGACTAATAGTGGGAGGTCTGTTAGGTGGTGATCAGTGGGTATAAAGTAATTGTTAAAACTCTGCCTTGGGTTCCCACAAACCTTCATGAGCCCCTGTTCTCTCTTGTTAGCTTAATTAATGAAAGGTCACTTTCCTCGGTGCATGTTCTGGAGTGAGGATTTCCAGGTTATTGACCAGATGGCTTCTTCTAGGCTCTCTTAGGGCATGGAATTCAAGCCACTATGCATAACTGGGGTCAAATGTGGTGTGTCCTCTCCTTTTGTCGTGGTCTCATTTACACCAAAGTTGCTGCCTCTTCTTGGAAAAACTCCTGCTTCATATAGACACTCTCACTCTATGTCCCTTCATGTGTGTGTGTATATCAATAAATGGAAAAATTTTACCAGGTGACTTGAAATTATGGGCAGTATGGCAAACCTTTAACATCAAAAATAAGAGATTTCAAAGGGACTCTAGAAAAAAGAGAAGACAAAAATACCAAATATTCAGTAGAGAGAGCTTCCTTGATTGGTATGTTCTGGCCTCAGAAAGAAAAAGGAAAAGTACTCCTACTCAAACCTTCTGAAACCTACTTTTTTTACATCTTTTTTCTCTCCACCCAGCTTTATCATTACTACCCACTTACACTCTTTATATTCTTTCCTGTGACTGCCTAAATAAATTCCCTTCATTTCTGTAGAAAAGAACAATCAACATCGTACACTATCCCCTCAAAACCCCCCTATACCAGGAGGTGGGTCCTGAGAGGCTGAATTCAAACCCTGCGTAACAGAGGAGTTGAGGGCAAAGATTAAGAATCATTCCAAATTTCCAAATGACAGAAAGCAGCTGTATTGAACTCAGGATTCTGTTAGTTATTCTCACTCATCTTGACCACCATATTTGTACCCATCGCTTCACTTAATGGTTGACCTTCAGAGAGGGGGAAACATGTTTAGGAGCAGCAGGATGGAAAAGGCCAGAAGATTTAAATAACCCCCTGACACATAACTCAAAAAAGTGGACTTGGAAAGAAAAAAAGGAAATGTACCATCTGAAAGTATTTAAAAAGGCTTCCTCTTCTGGGTAGATTGAGCAAAGATTCAAAATGGCAAACAAAGTCAAGATGAATTACTGGGAGATTTAATGTAATAGACTTCAAGACACTTACCAAGAAATTCTAGGGCAGACCAACAGCTTAAGTAGAAGGAGGCTTCCCTCTCTCTTTGTGAAAGACTCAGACCTAAAATAGGGAACTTAGATAAAATAAATCGGAATGGGAAATGCCAGCTTAGATCTCAGGATCATCTTCAATGAGTCCTCCAAGATTAACCAGAAATGGCCTCTTGGAGAAAACAGTTGGCTCCTGAAATAAACCAGAATCAAAACTCCTCTGTCCATAAAGAATGTGAAGCCTGTTGATAAAGACCCTTGTATTTACTGTGAGCAGAAAGCCGTGGGAAGAACTCTCTCCAGGGATGCCACTCAGAGGAGACCTTAGCATTCAACACATTCCTACCCTTCCTCTCAACTCTCAAGGGGAATTGTTGACAAATATAGACAGACAATACTGCTTGTTGACATGATTCGTTTCTTAGGTGGAAAGCACAGTCTTCAATGCCAACCGGAACCAGGACTATTCTGTGTGATGAGTACTTGGGCCATTCCACGTGTACAACTCCCCAACACCCGCAGTGGACTGTGTCGTCTCACATAGTGTTGGAAGGAAGGGAACCCTTCCGGGCTATCAAATACCGATAGGGTGGACCAGACTTCTGAGGTCAGAGGGTCATCCATAGGAGCTGGACAGCCCAAGGTCCTCCTTTTCTCTCACTCTGGCTGACATAGCAAATAAAACAGCCCAAACCCTGGAGCGCAACCAACGAGCTGCAATTCCTTAGCTCAAATTCCCGTGGGTAACAGAATACCTGTTGTTGGATCAGAGAGGGGATGCACTTCTGCTAACCCTTCATGGTGTACCTGGATTCACACCACAGGTGGGGTTTCTAAGCCCCAAACAAAGGCAACCTGGCTACAAAAGCAGACACAAGGAATCATTGGAAATTTATTTTCTCGGTCATGCCTAGGAAATTGGATCATGATTCTGGAGCACCTTCCAGATGCTTCTTTTTAATGAATCTAATTATTTAATCCAATAATTAAACTCTTAATTATTATCTTTTTTTAATTTAAACTTTATTTTTTCAGTGTTCCAGGATTCATTGTTTATGTATCACACCCAGTGCTCCATGCTTTTTTTTTTTTTTTTAAAGATTTTATTTATTTATTTGACAGGCAGAGATCACAAGGAGGCAGAGAGGCAGGCAGAGAGAGGGGAAAGCAGGCTCCCTGCTGAGTAGAGAGCCTGACTTGGGGCTTGATCCCAGAACCCTGGGATCATGACCTGAGCCAAAGGCAGAGGCTTTACCCCACTGAGCCATCCAGACACCCCAACTCCATGCTTTTTAAATGAATATTGTTTACCCCGCATTTGGTGGCTGTGGTCCAGAGAGCCAAAGGATCTCCTGGGGCCACTGGCTCAACATATAGCTCCGTAGAAGATTCAGAGAGAAAACTGAAAGACATCAGGCTAGCTGATGCTCAGACTGAACGTCAGATTGCTGTCGGTGGAAAAGGGAAACTGTGTCTTCAAGGAGAGTGGACAGCAGTGGTTGAACATGTGCACAGTCCCTGAGGGTCTCTTGTGAAGCTTTGGTTGAGGAAGAAAAAAAGAGGTCGGCTGAGAATAAAAAAGAAGTTCCCACTCTCCTAAGACCAATTGCTCTGTAACCACGGTTAACAGCTAATCTCCAGAAACCCATTTTAAACTCACCTGTTAATGAAACGTTGCCTTGGTGACCATTCTCCTGAAAGTACGAGAAACACAATGGCAGGTACCCTTTCCTACCATTCCCAAGCTATCCTGCCTCTGAAATGCCACCTCGCATCAACTCTCCATCTCCCGGAACCCCTTGTATGACCACCATTAGCTTTGACTTTGTTATAAAAGCCTGATTCTCCCTTGTTGAACTGGAAATAAATTCAGTTTTTGTTTCGCACACTGAATGGAGGTCTCTTTTCTGTACAGCAGCTCGCAGAGGTACAAACAGCCTGGAGATCGTTCCCTATTAGCAGTGCTGCACGGGTTTAAATGTGGGTTTGTTTGAATCTAGCATTAATGCCTTCCATACTTTTACTCCAGCCAGCAATTTCATGAGAAAAAGAAGGGGAGCACAAACTCTTTCTCCTTTGAGTCTCGGTAGCAGAAAGTTTGGACTTTTGAGCCTTCTTCAGAAATGGAAAGGCTTTCAAGAAAGGTAGTGTAGCAGTTACAGGCACATTCTTTGGGGGATAATTCTTGAAGATCTACTACTTATTAAGCTATGAAATTTACAAGAATTTTACTTCCTTTAAGGCTCAGTTTGTTAATTTGTACAATGGGGATGACGATAATCGTATTTACCCTAGAAGGTGGTTGCGAGGATTAACTAACGATGGAAAGTGCTTAGCACAGCTGCCTGGTATGTTGTAAAAGTTACCTTAAAGTTAAATACTGATGCGGACCACGGTGGTGTGGAGTTGAGGCTAGCGGGGGGGGGGGGGGGGGGGGACACGGACGGACACGGTGCGATGCTTCCCGCACTACCACTGCCCGCCTCTAGATGGAGACAGGAGCCAAAGAAAACGGCCCTTGGGTTCTGCCCAGTGGACTGGGAGCCTCAGGTGTCCAGTGACTCATAGCACTTGGGCCAGACCCAACGAGGTCCAACAGGAAGACTTCTGGAGCTGGAGGAGCACTTAGGGCTCATTCATCACAAGTAGAGAGACGGGGGCCCGGAGACTAAAATGGTGGGGTCAAGGCAAGTTAGGGGTAGTGTCTGCTTCCTATAGCAAAGGAGTCCAGGAATGATGGAGACATTGTCCCTTTAAGTACAGAAAACCCCCTTCTGGTCTCAGATCTAGCCTTTGAGGCTGACTCACCTGCAGCTGGCAGAGCAGAGAGGAGGCTGTGATGTCACAGAACCAGTGAACCAGGGAATGCTGGGAGCAGAGGGGTTTGACGGGACCACAACATCAGGGAGGAGGGGAGGACAGTGGATCCTCTCTCCAGTGGTCCTGCCCTCTGTCCATGAAGCCATGCTCTCTGCTGTGGTGTCCGTCTGGGCACTGGAACAGACGTACAGAAGCCTCCCGTGGAAGCCACTCGAGGACAGCTGGTCCATGAGGGGCAGAACAGTGTAGGACATAAGAGATGTGGGTCCACCTTCTGTCTCTGTGCACCTGCTCGGTGCTAACCTTGGGCAAATGGACTTCACCTCTCAGCTTTCAACTCTACAAAAATGGAAATAATGCTGATTACATGTCCTAGGTATACTTTCAGGATGAAGTGAGGTCAGGTAGATAAAAGACAATTAGCAGGGTGCTAGCTATAGTAAGCGTTCAAGAAATAGTTGTTAATAATACGTGCAAAAATAAAGCGACATCTTCTCAGATAAAAGGAGAATTGCTTTGTATTTGAGTGCTCACAAAATCTCTCATCTTAAGGGGCACTCTTCCGATTCCTTTATTTAGGACAACCAGGCACTATTTGAAGAAGCCAAATTAGGTTGAAGCATTCTCCATCAGTGCTATCTTTGGATGCTTACAGAAGTCACTGATACACTAGCCAAGCCATTCCATGCAGTTCTGTAGTCATGGGGTCATTGGGGAGGGACTTATGTGGGAGGGGGGCATGACCTTACCATTGTAAGTATTGGGTGGTGGGTAAAACAGCCTTTTGAACCTCACTTATAAAGCAATACTCTTAAGACACAGTGTCGAAGATTCTCAAATCTGGCCGCAGATGAGATCCCACTGAGGTGTTTTTGAAATGTAAGAATGCCCCGGAACCTAACTAAATCAGAGTTTTTTTGGGGGGGAATGGGGAATGGTACCCGGGCTTCAGGATTTTTACAAAACTTTCCAGGTGATTCTTGTGTTTAAACAAGACCGAGAACCACAGAACTACTTGGTGGAGATCTCGATGCCTGTAAACAAGTGGTTTTCAGCCCAGGCTGTACTTGGAGTCACTAGAGGAACTTGAAACAATGTCACACCCCATGTCCACTCCAGGCCAGTAAACTCACTCTGTGGGCCTTGATAGTTTTTAAAGTTCCCCAGGTAGTCTCCCCAATTAAAAAAATTAAGATATAGTTGACATGTAACATTGTATAAGCTTGAGGTTTAGAACATGTTGGTTTGATACATGAATATCTGTAATGTAATTGTAATTTACCATTTTCAAATTTATTTAATATTTATTACAATATTGTAATACTGTACAATATTATAGCAGTAGCAAACACCTCTATCACACTGCATAGTGATCATTCCCTTTTTTGTGTTGAGAACGATGAAGATCTAGTCTTTGAGGGACTTTGAAGTTTATAATAAAGTATGATCTTTTTGACCTTTACTTGTCTTTTAAAAAAAAAAAATTATTTGTTTATTTGACACAGAGAGAGAGAGAGAGATCACAAGTAGGGAGAGAGGCAGGCAGAGAGAGAGGAGGAAGCAGGATCCCCGCTGAGCAGAGAGCCTGATGCGGGGCTCAATCCCAGGACCCTGAGATGATGACCTGAGCCAAAGGCAGAGGCTTAACCCACTGAACCACCCAGGGACCCCTTCCTTGTCTTTTTAAATACGGTATGATTTTAATTCTCCTTCAGTGTTGAGAACCACTGACCTATAGAGCAAATGTAAAAAATCGAAATTTTCTTGATGTTGTATGGATGAGTCCTTCTAGCTCTTCAGGGACAGCATCATAAATGGGTTCAAAAGCATTAATTTTCAAATAAGAAATGGAGACAATTTACTTTGGAAAGCTGTGTGAGATGAAGGCTGATGTTAAAGTTGTCTGTGAATTGTTTCAGAAAGTGGGTGAGGATAGCAGTATGTCCAAATTCATGTATTTTATGTAACATGCCATTGTGAATACATATCGTATTGGATCCCCGTAACTGGAGACTGGGTTATTTCACCTATAGTACTGAACATTTGTCTATGCAAGTTGGCAAAAAAACCTTAAGACTTCTCTGCATGAGAAACTTGGGGATTGTGTTCTGTTTGGGGTCATTTACCATTCCAAGATATATGGTATATCTTGCTTCCTTCCCTTTGGGTCTGGGGTAGGAGACTAGTCAGCAGGCTCCTCCTACTGATTCTTGGTCCAGGCAGAGAATCATGAACTCTTGAACTAAGACACTGGCCAACATTGAGGGAGGGAGGATGTTGAATCTGGTGATTCCGTATGTTATGGGCAATAGAGTCAGACTGCTAGGTGAGGGGTCTGTCTTAGCTTGCTGTACGACCTTGACCATAGTTCTTAGCCCCTGGACCCCTCATTTCCTTACCTTTAAAATGGGATGATTTTAAAGGTAATTGAGTTGATGTGAGGAATAAATTCAGCCATGCATGCTGTAAGAAGTCTAGAGAAGAAGCAATCAATGGATGTTGCTTTATTATTTTCATTGTCACTATTGTCATTATTATTACTTGATGTTGAGAGGGAAGGATGAGGAGGAGTATGGGCAGATGCCTTTGTGTCTAGCTTTTGCATTTGTGGATGCGAAATGGGAGAATTCAGGAATAGGAGAACATTTTGGATGAGGACAAATTCAGGCTTTGGAAAACTTTCGTTTGGAAAATAATCACAAATTTGTAGGAAGTTGTCGCAAAATGTGCAGAGAGATCCTGTAAACCCTTTACCCAGACTTCCCCAAGGTTAATGTCTTGCATCACAAACAGTATCAAAACCAGGAAATGAAAATTGTTAAAATCTACAGAGCTATTCAAAGTGTACGGGTTATACGTGGATTGGGACGTCCGCATGTGCATTGCTGTGTGTAATTTCATTACATGTGTGGTTCCTGTGTTGTGCCACAATCCAGATGCTTAACTACCATCCCCGCAAGGCTCCTGTGTATTACCCCTTTCTTATCACACCTACCCTCTCTCCCACCACCTCTAATCCCTGGAAACCACCAATCCTCCATTTCTGTAATTGTCATTTCATGAATGTTATATAAATGGAAAGATGCAGTACATATGTATCTTTTTGAGGTTGCTGGGGTTTTTTTTTCCTCTCTCTCGGCATAATTTGAGGTTCATCCAAGTTACAGTGTGTATTAGTAGTTCATTCCTTAGAACTGCTGAGTCATAATCCATGGTATGGACGGATCACAGTGTGTTTAACTATTCATGGGTCGAGAGATGTTTAAATGGTTTCTGGTCTTTGTCACAAACAAAACTCCTGTGAACGCTCAGGGACTAGTTTCCATGTGAAAATAAGTTCAGAGAGATGCCCCAGAGTGTTATTGCTGGATCGTATGGTAAATCCAGTTTTAGTTTTGAAAGGAAGTGTCAATTATTTTCCAGAGTGACTGTCTCATTTTTCATTCCTATTGCAAGGTATGACTGGTTCTATTTTTCTGCATCTGCTCAAGTGGGTTTTTTAACCCCCACCATTTTTTTATTTTTTCCACTTAGCCAGGTGTGTGTTGGTATCTCATTGAGAATCAAATGTGCATTTTTCTAATGGCTAATGATGTAGGATATCTTTTACTGGGCTTGTTCGTTACCCACACACCTTCTTTGGTGAAATATCTGTTGGTGCTTTTTACTCATTTTCTAATTGGATTTTTTTAAAGATTTTATTTATTTGTTTTGACAGAGAGAAAGTGAGAGAGGTAACACACGCAGGGCAAGTGGGAGAGGGAGAAACAGGCTTCCCACTGAGCAGGGAGCCTGATGTGGGACTCGATCCCAGGACGCTGGGATCATGACTTAAGCCAAAGGCAGACATTAACGACTGAGCCACCCAGGGGCCCCTGGATTGTTTTTAAAATTCATGCTTAAAATGACAGCTTTATTGAAATATAACTCATACGCCACAAAATTCACACTTCTAGAAAATTCAGTCTTTATTATATTCATGGAGTCATGCCACTATTACCACTAATTCCTGAATATTTCAGTCACCCCAAAAGGAACTCCACAGCCATTAGTAGTTACGCTCTGTTCCTTTTCCTTCCAGCCCCTGGCAACGAGGCATCTACTTTCTGTCTCTGCAGATCTGCCTCTTCTGAGCATTTCATAGAAATGGAATCCTACAATATGTAGTCTTTTGTGTCTGGTTTCTTTCACTTATCTTCACTTATTATAACCCTTTTCAAGATTCATTTGTACTGTAACATGTATCGGTCCTTCATTTCTTTGGTCAAATAACGTTCCCAGGGCACCTGGGCGGCTCAGTCAGTTAAGTGACTGCCTTCTGTTCAGGTCGTGATCCTGGGATCCTAAGATCAAGCCGGGCTTGGTGCTCCCTGCTCATGTTCTCTCACTGTCTCTATTGCACTGTTTCTCCCAAATAAATAAATAAAATACTTAAAAAATAATATTCCCTTATATGAATATATCATATTTTATCTATTTACCTGTTGATGGACATTTGTGTTGTTTCCACTTTTTGGTTCTGTGAATAACGCCGCTATGAATACTTGTGTGCAAGTCTTTAATTGACATGTTATCATGTTTCTTGGAGATGTGTGTGTGTGTGTGTGTGTGTGTGTGTGTGTGACACACAGATTCAGTTCTTGGAGATATATAGACATATGCACATCTGCATACAGATCTATATGTACCTCTCTCTATACATGTATAAGTGAAATTGCTGAATCACATAGTAGCTCCATGTTTAGCATTTTGAAAAATTACCCACCTGTTTCCACAGTGGCTGTACTGTTTTGCGGTGCTTCCAGCCATGTGTGAAGGTCCCATTCACTTGACATCTTTGGCAGCACTTGCTATTGTCTGTGTTTATTTTCGTTATCCTAGTGGGTATGAAGTAGTATCTCATTATAGTTTGACTTGTGTTTTCCTACTCTCTAATGATGTCGAGCATCTTTTCATTTCTATATTGGCCATTTGTTTATCTTGTTTGGAGGAATATCTATTAAAATCCTTTGCACATTTAAAAGTTGGATTGAGGGGCACCTGGGTGGCTCAGTGGGTTAAGCCTCTGCCTTTGGCTCAGGTCATGATCTCGGGGTCCTGGGATCGAGACCCACATGGGGCTCTCTGCTCGACAGGGAGCTGTCTTCCCCTCCTCTCTCTGCCTGCCTCTCTCCCTACTTGTGATTTCTCTGTCAAATAAATAAGTAAAATCTTTAAAAAAATTAAAGTTGGATTGAGTTAAAAAATTTTTTTTCAGAGTTTTAAAAGTTCTCTAGATATTCTGCAGTCAAATGCTCTACCACTGAGCTATACCCCCACACTCTCTAGATATTCTGGATGCCAGACCATTATCAGGTATATGATTCATAAATATTGCTCCTATTTGGTTGTCTTTTCACTGTCTTGGAAGTGTCCTTGGAATTCAGCATAAAAGGTTTTAATTTTGATGAAGTTCAATTATTTCTTTTCTTTTGTTGCTTATATTTTTGATGTCATGGCTAAACAAACACCTAACCCAAGGTCATGAGGATTTACTTCTATATTTTCTTCTAAGAGTTAAATAGTTTTAATTCTTACATCCATTTTGAGTCAATTTTTGTATTTGGTGTGAGGTTGGGGTACAACTTCATTGTTTCACATGGGAATATCCAGTTGGCCCAGCAGTTTTGTTGAAAAGACTGTTCTTTCCTCATTGAATGGTGTTGGCACTCTCATGGAAAATCAGTTGGTCATAAATGTAGGAGCTTAAATTTGCTTCTGAGCATGTTGCTATTGATATTGTAAGGGACAGTCAAATGAAGATTTCTGGAAAGGTTAAATGAGATATGGAATGTGGTGGATGGCATTGTTGCTTCTTATTCTTTACTCCCACCTATGGTCATACCTTTGCCATAGCACCAACATGGAACACGGGCAGAGTATATTTCTTTGCTTTTGATTTTGAACTTGACTAAGTAACTTGCTTTGGTCAGTGGTTTGTGGGCAAAAGGACAGTATTAGAATTTCAGACCACTTCTGCTCTTCCTTTTCTGCCATTGACACAAAAGAATATGATCCCATTCATCCATTAGTTCAGGAGGAGGCTGAGAGACATAGATCAGGGTCATTCTAGTTGCACAACCCAGCTAAGCCCAGATGAGATCAGTCAACCCCCATGCAAGTCCTACACAAGGAAATGATGATAAGTGACTGTTGCCACTGGGTTCTGGGGTGGTTAACCTGTGGTTAAGTAAGACACAGGGCATGAGGTCTCCTTACATACACAAGGTACTGTCCACATGAGAGGAAAGACGGAGATTGCTCACTCCACTTTCTTTTAAGTTTTAAGTTGACTTCTGTTTGAACAAGAGCTCTGACCATTTACAGTCCTCAGGATGTTTGCTATAGGTGTGGGCATTACCGCAACATTTTCCCTAAGTGTGGGGCACAGTCCCCTGGTGGGAAGTAGGATGATGTAGGGTTGAACATGGACATGATATTATGTAGCACTAAATCCTAGCATGGGGAGAGAATCTCTTTTTAGTCCTTTTGTTTTTATTTTTATTTATTTTTATGGAGGTATAAATGACAAGTAGCACTATGCTAGTTTCAGGTGTACAGCATCAAGATATGATGGCTCTAGGCACTGGGAAATGATCACCGCAGTAAGTCTAGTTACCATCTGTCACCCTAAGTGGTTACAAAAACATGTTTTTTGGTGATGAGAGCTTTTGAGATTTGCTCTCTTAGCAACTTCCAAATATGCAATACTATGTTATTAAAGATAATAACCATGCCGTACATGGCCTTGTGTAACTTATTTATTTTATCACGGGAAGGCTATACCTTCGGACTCTCCCTCATCCATTTCTCAAACCCCCATATCCATCACCTCTGGCAACTACCAATATGTTCTTTACTCCCATGACCTTACTGAGTTTGTTCTGGTTTTGAGTTTCCACATATAAGAGAAATCATACCAATGCAGTCCTTTCGATGACACGGAGGGAGAGATCTCAGAGGCTGCCTGCTCTGTAAGCCTTATAAATAGCTGTGGATCTCTCTTTTCAACAAGAAGAAAACAGCCTACAGGCTCAGAGTCTTTGGCAGCCGACAGCATGAGACAGAACTTAAGCACCTTGTTTCGTTTCCACTAACTTTATTTTTGTGTGGAACTTTTCCACGGTTCTAGTCATTATACCTTTGTTTTAGTGTAAAAGAATAAGATGGTTGAAAACCAAAGATTAAGGAAATGATGGTAAAGATAAAAAGGGGAAGCCCGATGCTGTGGGACTACATGGAGTTTAGGAGATACTGATTTGTTGTGTGACCGCAGATCTGTGACCTATATAGTACACGTTATGGGACGAATTTATGTGTCCCTTCTGCAGAACATCGTTTCGAATGTGAGCTCATCTCTTGTCCATACTTTCTAAGTTGGAAATTTGGTTTATTCTTTCAAAGCATTTAGGCTTCTCAATTTCCAGGAATCCTAACCCCTAGGCTCTCTCCAAAGCCCCAAGGTGATTGTCACAAATAAAACCCTTTTGTTGCTCTTACACAATCAATACCTAAGAACCCTTTGGAAAAATCCTCTGTAAATTCACATTCTAAAAATAGGCTTGACTTTTGGATGGCTTCTAAATAAAAACATATTTTTCGATTACACTGGAGACAGAAAAAAATTTCCAGTATCATTTTGAGACTTGTGGGAAAATGAAGAGGAGAAAAGTTTCACTGTTCTCGGTGAAGGTTTTGGTATTGAAATGTTGTCAGGCTGGCTGGCTTCTGAGTGTGGTGGGGGTGGGGAGGAAGGAAGGGCAAGGACTGTCACTAGTCATTTAATATATCACTTATTACTCAGATCTGACACCAAGTACAAAGGCTGGAGGAGGAAGATGAGGCTTGCATCACTGTACCTGCTGTGGGTCCGGGAGAACGTCTCTGAAATTCTGTGGTTTCTCTGAGTCATTCCTGAATCATCTCTTTATTACAGTGAAACTTCACACTGGCAGGATTTACTGTGGTGCAGAGACAGAGGGCTTCATTCTGGGCCTTTCAGGGCCGCGACTGAGAGGCCTGAGCTCCCGAAGAGGGGGGTACGTGTCCCTGACAAGTCTCTCCTGAGGCGTGGCACAGTGGTGACGGATTAGGTTCTCAGGAACGCCTGGTGGGCAATCTCTCTTGGTGCTGAGTTACATTCTCCCTCCCTCCTCTTCTAGGAGAGTGGGTAGAGACAGTGGAGCCGCGGGTAGTGTAGGGCAGCGTGTAATGCAGAGACAAAATGTGGGCTTCCCCCATTCCTTCCAAGGATGTTTTCCCCTTAACACCAAGTCATCTAGGAGGTCCGTGGCTCCAGAGATTACTCCCCCTTAGATGGAGTCACACTTCTGCTCTTCCCGCTCAGGGTAAAACATTTCCCTTCTCTGTGTCTCATTGGCTCCTGTCAAAGATGGCAGCCACAATTCCCGCCTTGCCCAGGGTGAGGTGATCCATGTGGGTAAAGTTACTTGTTGCTCTGCACTGTGTGTTGTGTTTTGGAAGGATGTCTGTGCCTTCCCTGGTGTCACACTGGGTTGCCTCTGGGTGGCCATCCACATCCCTGGGCTCCCTCTGCGAGCTTTTATGCTCACGGAACTCCATCATTTTACCTGACCCAGAAGGAATGGGGTAACTAGACCAAAGGATAAGTGGGCAACCTTTGGCCTCTGAACAGCAGTACTGATGAAGTTCTAGAATCTAGGTGAGGTTCGGTGGGGTGAGGTCCAGAGCCGATGACCAAGAAAGAATTCTTGAGACATCTTTGGTGCAAAAGGGTGGTTTATTAAAGCACGAGGACAGGACCCGTGGAAAGGAAGAGCTGCTGCCCCGGGTTGTGAGGGATGGCAGGTTGTGTACCATGGGGTTGGGGAAATAAGAGAAAGGGTTTCAATAGAACTTTCATATGCTAAAGAGGACCTACAAGATACTGGATACTGGAGGCCTTGCGGGTGTCAAGGTTGTCTTTCCCTTTTAGCAAGCCATTAACATTCAGATAGTTGGGAGATTCTTAAAGAATGTCATATTTGTCCCACCCAGGAGTGGGGGTGAGGGAGAGACTGTGAGGTGTCAGCCTTTTGCTTGGTCCTCAGCCAGCCTTCTGCTCCCTCATCAGTACCATTGATGAGAACTCCTTCTGTTACACACAGATCCCAGCACAGTGCCATGTAGACATGGAAGATGGTGCATAGATATGACTGGATTTGAGTAAGAAACCTTCTTTCTTGTTGCCTTGCTGCTTGAAAGAAGTAAAGAGAGGCGAGGGGAGGAAACATACTCTCACACAGCGATAAGCTCTAGGGGGACAGGAGAGCAACTGGGTGATTAGGCAAACACCAAATTCTTGCAGAAAAAAAAATTTGTAAAAACAGTCAAGAAGGAAATTCAATATTTCCAAGTCAATGGATTTATCTACTGGTGTTTCTACTTCCGTTCTTCCAGAATTTTCTCTGTCCGATACTTGGCATGCAACATGCGGCCCCCCTTTCCATTTCCGATATCTGACCGTCTGAATGTGCTTCCTCAGTTGCCGCAGTGGATACATTAGAAGCTGCTCTTGTGAAGGAAGATTTGAGACCACGAGGGGTTCCACTCTTTTCATGATCATTCTTCACTTAACCCTTCACTTAACTGATTTCCAAGATGGTTTAGTAGCTCTCTGGGGATATGGAAGAGCTTATTTCTTAAGACTGTTCTGATGAAACCCTGAAAAGTGAAAGTGAAATGCAACATTCTCAGAAACCAACAACCATAAGACAAATCCTCTGGTCTTGGTAGGTTGGTGGGGGGCTGGTACCCCATAGGAGAGTGACTTCTCCGGTGGAAGTCAGCATGACACGGGGTTAGAGCCCATCTTGGGACTGCCTTGCCCAAATATAGGCAAGAATCATTTCATGAGGGAGTTGGAAGGATAGTAACATTTCTGAGTCTTAACCATTTGCCAGGGATTGTACTTCGTGCTTTGTTCTGGACCAACGACCAAGGATGAAATCCCAACTCAGCTGTGTATTGGCTGTGTGACCTTGGATTTGTTATGTGGCTTCTCTGAGCTTCAATGTCCTTGTCTCTAAATGAGATCATAATACCTCTTTGAGTTTTTTAAGGCTTCTTTGAGATGTTGAACTCAAAGATCTGGGTCGACATTCCATACCTAATGTTGCCATTTTGATTTTTAAAAAAATTTTTAAAATTTATCTTCAGCATAACAGTATTCATTGTTTTTGCACCACACCCAGTGCTCTATGCAATCCATGCCCTCTCCAATACCCACCACCTGGTTCCCCCTACCTCCCACCCCACGCCCCTTCAAAACCCTCAGATTCTTTTTCAGAGTCCATAGTCTCTCATGGTTCACCTCCCCTTCCAATTTCCCTCAACTCCCTTCTCCTCTCTAACTCCCCTTGTCCTCCATGCTATTTGTTATGCTCCACAAATAAGTGAAACCATATGGTAATTGAATCTCTTTGCTTGACTTTTTTGACTCAGCGTAGTCTCTTCCAGTCCTGTCTATGTTTCTACAAAGGTTGGGTATTCATCCTTTCTGATGGAGGCATAATACTCCATAGTGTATATGGACCACATCTTCATTATCCATTCGTCCGTTGAAGGGCATCTTGGTTCTTTCCACAGTTTGGCGACCGTGGCCATTGCTGCTATAAACATTGGGGGTACAGATGGCCCTTCTTTTCACTACATCTGTATCTTTGGGGTAAATACCCAGGAGTGCAATGGCAGGGTCATAGGGAAGCTCTATTTTTAACTTCTTGAGGAATCTCCACATTGTTCTCCAAAGTGGCTGCACCAACTTGCATTCCCACCAAGAGTGTAAGAGGGTTCCCCTTTCTCCATATCCTCTCCAACACCACCTTACACCAGTTAGAATGACCATTTTGATTTTTGTTATTCAGACATTTCATACAAAATTCAGACAGCCCTGAATTTCATGGCAGACAGAATGTTCTGTGTTTCAGTGAAATTCTGAATTTTTTTTTTTCTCCCAAGGGGAGAGAGAAATAAATACTTGAATCACAAAGTAAGAGGATTTTGGAGTTCGAAATTAAATGAGTCTCATTTATAAAAATGTAGTAACTTTGGCCACAAATTTGGTAACGATGATTTCCAGGTAGATAAAGACAAAGACTACGGATCTGGGCATTTTTGGAAAGAAGCTGTTTTTATGTATATTAGATAGAAGACACTTTTACTCTATAAAATTTGAAAGCCTTGAGATATTGTCTCAGCCCACAAGGTAACTGTAAGGCTTTATAACACTTGTAGAAGGTCTTCATTAGACTCTGAGCAAGATTTCTTCCCTCTGAAAATGCACATATAGGATATGTAATTTGATGTGATAAATTAAAATGTATTTTTCTCTCTCTCTCTCCAAACAGAGCCACATAAATAGTGCCTGGCTGGATTTTGAATATCTGACTGCTCCCTTCTCAAATTATTTTGAGTCACACAGCTTCCATGTACTGGGTCTAGGGTAGGAGTTGAACAGCGTAATCTGATCTTCATTCTCTGACCATTACTAGATGCCTGAGGGTTATGGCTCAGACCAGCCAGAAGTTTCTAGGAAGACAGCCACTTCTATGTAACTGGAAAAGCCGGCACGAGAGAGCTCATGTAGTTCTTTCTGTATGTCTGATGCTAGTTCCTGCTTGATGCTTACCTATTTGTTCTGTAAATGCTTTCAGACCGAAGGGGAAATGTCACTGGGGTGAATAGACAGGTGTATCTCTGCCAGCATCTGATGGAAGGCCAATCCCTTCAGAATCTTTACCCTATGATCCTGGAAAGGAAAGAGCCAGAAGGGACTTAAGAGGCTTTCAGACCTACTGCCTTCCCCAAGATAAAGGTTGGGATGCTGAGGCCCAAAGAAGGAAAGCGTTTTCCCAAGGTTAGAAGTTGAGTCCCTGCTTGAGCCATCATGTGGACTTAGGTCTTATTGATCTAAAACCCTGTTTGTTTGTAATTATAGCAGAAACTACGAATTTTTTCCCCAATTTCCATTCTCCACTTCCCTTTTAATAACAGAAGCTCCAATTTGTGACTAGGCGTAGAGCTGTCTGGAAAAAAGCTTTTGCTTTCAGTCTTCTTTGCAGTAGAGGTGGCCATGAGACAAAGTTCCGGCCAACGACATGTAAGTTGTAGAGTCCTGTGTGACTTCTGGACACATTCTTTTGTCCTTCCTCCATCCTGCTGGCTGAAATGTGGAGGTAAGAGCTGGAGCTTGAGCAGCTGTCTTGATTATGAGGTGGAAGCCATGTTGAGGATGGTGGAGCATCCAGATCAGGATCCTGGATGGCTTTGCACAACATTATAAAATCCCTGGATGCCCACCTCTGGGCTTTTTATGTGGGAGAATAAAACCATGTGTTTAACAGCTGTTATTTCCTAAAATTTATTTGTCAATTGCACCTACACTTTGTTTTTAATGAGATTCCACTACCTCATTCTGTCTTCAGATCAATTTTCTTGTTGGTAAGAGGACAGAGGTTAGGTCTTGGGAGTTCTGCTAGGGGATGGTGGGACACAATCCTCCTAGATAGAGAGGTGCTGCTCTCTGCGTCTTTTCCAGTAGACTGGGATCCCAAGAGGAAGGGCCATGACTGATTTTCCTCTACTGTTCAGAAGTCAACCTAGGATGTAGAAGACACTGGCAAAATGTTACTGGGTCTTGTATCAGTTATTTGTTGCCATAATAGTGCTGAGTAATAAATAGCCACAAAACCTCAGTAGCTTATGACAATGCCTGTTTATTACTCATGTCTGGGGTGGTCAGCTAGTCAGCTCTGTTGAAACTGGCTGAGCTGGTCACACGTCTGGGGAGTTGGCTAGCTACTGGATGATCAACGGTGGCCATGATTTTGTAGCTGGGGTGCTTGACTCTGCTTTACCTGTCTCTCATTTCCCAGCAGGCTAGCCCACACTTGTGGAAGAGACCAGAAAGAATGAGTGGAAACGTGCAGGTAATTTTTCTTGCCTTTGGTTGTGACATGTCTGCTAACATCCCATTGGCCAAAGCAAGTCTCAGGGTAGGAGCCAAAGACAGAGAGGGAGAAAGTTTGACTGTTACAAGGCAAAGGCATGGGCATAGGTTGGGATGAGAATTGGGGCCTTAATGGATCCGATCTACAACAGACAGACAAAAGGGAGAGAGGGATGGATGGAAAGAGAGATAGAAAAAGGGCAGACAGTGGGAGGAAGTGCCCTATTGTGTCCATGATAAGGGCAAAGGAGGCACTAGAGGGCATTTTCCCATCTCTGGTTCTCTCTGGGATTAGCTGTGCTGGGGCCATCTTGGTTTGGGGACTGCCCATGGTGCCCCAGGACAAGAGCTTTGTCACAGCCCCAGGCGGTGGGGTGTTTATATTATGACTTGCTTCTGTGCTGGGGAATCTTTGCTTCTGCATGAGTCATTATGAAAGTCTTCACAAGCTTAACCTAGTGGTTGGGAAGAGTTCTATTTTGGAGACAAGAAGCCTTTTCAGCAAGAGCTAATTCATAACATGAAGACAGTTGTGCTGTGGCCTGAGAATTGAACTAGGAAGCAAGCGACCTGGGTTTCAGTGTTGCCTCTGCCAAGTCAGAAAAAAATAACACCACCAATATGAGCTTCTTTTGGGCTATTTCTAAGTATTATGGTACTTTTCAGCAAGAGAGGAAGCTACAAAAAATACATTTTCTCTCAGTCTTCATGTCTGAACTCCTGATAATATATTCTTTTAAAAAAAGATTTTATTTATTTATTTATTTGAGAGAGAGAGAAAGAGAGAGTCAGGGGGAGGAAAAGAGCTAAGCACAGAGTCTGACGTGAGGCTCGATCTCACAACCCTGAGATCACCACCTGAGCTGAAACAGAATTGGACACTCAATGGACTGAGTAACCCAGGTGCCCAATGATAATGTATCCTCCAAGAAGATGAAAATTCCTCCAATGGCCATAAATTTGGCAAATTGTTTTCTATTATACATATTGAAGATCCTTTTCTCATTAGTTTCTTCAAACACTTTTACAATAATGCTTAAATATTTGTGTGTCATAAAATGATGCCTGGAGTAAACATTAAAGTGATAAAATGATGGTTAGTGTGGAAATTAAAGCAAAACATCATTAATGTCAAAATTCATGATCTTGAATTTCATAATAGCTGATGCAAGAGATTTTGCAGTTAAGCGTGACCGTGTTTCCCTTAAAGTCGGCGAAAATTTTAATTTGTTTGGATGGTGTGAGGATGAACACACTTGGTCATTTTCCTTCTGTCGTAGAAGTGATTCTGGCAGTTTTCCTGAATCTTCACCACAGAGTAAATGTTTTGTTTGCTTAGTTGGTTTACATGCAAACAATTAGATCTAATTCTTTGGCATCTGCAGATCCTGCTGGTTTTTTCAGGGTCAAGGTCAAGGGCACCAAAGCAGGGCAATTTCTGAGAAGCTGGTTTCTGAATGCCTGAGCTGGTCTTTTTTGGTCCTCTCCCAATTCTCCAGTTCTGGGGAATACTGAGCACCAGGAGAGGAGAGACTTGGTCAGTCTCAGGGGACCACCTGGAACACTGGATCCTCCTCGGGGCTCCCCGTACATTGCATCAGATCTCGTCCTTCCGTCCTACACAGGTCATGTCCCTTTAAATGGTGACTTGCCAGTTCCTAGAAGCACTAGTTCAAAACATATTTCTCTATCTGCTCTCAGAAGAGAGAAAACAATGTCATATAATGTTGCCCCAGGGAAAAGTGGAACAGAAGTTATTTCATTTGCTCATTACCTGAGCGCACACAGCCTCACCCTTGTAAGTTTGTTAAATAGATCCGAGGTCTGTCTCATTCTGTCTCAATCTTTTTAGCCTTTTCCTCTGTGGCTGGCACTGGAGTATGGAAGAGAGACCTTCTTTGTCTTGGTGCAGTCTTGTTTGCGACTTCCCGTTATTATGAACTCGGTCTGGGAATGAGACTGAAGGAGTCAGCACCGGCGCTGACAGCTGTGAGATGCAAGGGCTCCCGGGAGTGCCTCAAACCTCCTTTGATCTGAGGGCAAATAGTTCTTAGGAGGAGGGACTCTGGTCCTGTCACTTTGATTCACAAGGGATAACGATGCCTGTGGGCAGAACAATGCCTTCTGATACAGGAGATGCATCTGCTGATTCCTTGAGTTGAAACCTGGCATCTGGAGCCTTCGAGAGAAGCAACAGTCCCGGTCTCACTTGCTGATGGTGGGCAGGATTGGGCGTGCCTCTGGGATCCCGATTCACCGTGATTTCATTACCCGTAGTTTGTGCTCTTCTAGATAGGGTGAAAATGACTAACTCTAGAGTGCTGGTTTGGGAAGCATCTGGAACTGGTGTTGGGAGTGAGCTTTTAGAGATCCTAAACTCACTGCGCTTCCTCATTCTCTACGGAGAATCACTCTTACTTCTTTGCCCTCCGTCTTTCCTCTGCTAGGACAGCTTTCCAGGTAGCCCTCATTCCAGGGGACCAGACACAGGCTGAACAGGAAGGGCCCTGGGGCTCACACAGGCTTTAGGCAGAGTAGCAAGCTAGACGTGGCTCAGATTTTAATCAGCTTCCTAAGTCGAGGATCCACGTGAGACTCTGTTCAAAGCGTTCTGCAGTTGTAAAGGAAGCTCCAACTCTTTCTCGCCTCATACAAATGTGACCCACCCTTGCTGTCTGAGAACGTCTGTTTCTCTATATTCCCAGGGATGTGAGGGGACAGTGGGGCTCTCTTGGCCCTGGTTTGAACCCCTGAAGATCTCCTGAGCAGTGATCAGCCTTGGCAGCAGACTCATTTTGCCCAAGTTCGTAAGAGACTGATGTGCAGCTATAGATGTCATGGTGTCAATTTACAGCCTTTATAAATGAAATATGTGTCTATTTGTCTGTATTACATGTCGTGAAAATATTGATTAAATTTTGAGATTATGTTTTAGATGGAATGACCTAATAACAGTCTGTGATTTATTATTATTATTGCTTGCATAATGATACCCCCCCCCCAGTGGCTTTTATCACGTATCTTTTTCTTATAGATCTGCAGTCCGTCCATGTGACTCTGTTGGGCTTTGCTTGGATCAGTAAGGCTTTGCACGAGGAAGGGGGTCAGTTTGGGTCTATTTCCCATGTCTTCATTCCATGGCATCAGTATGGAAGGTAGACTGGTCACTCTTGATTTCCTGTCCCTGTCCAGATTCTCTTTTCCCTCCCTTTTCCCTTGTGTCGAGTGGCATTACCGTAGGCAGACCATGAACATGGCAGATACAGTCCAGTCTGGAACTCAGTCTTCTCCCTGAGATTGAGAATAAGACAAAAGTTGACTTTCGACTTACCGTGGCACACAACAGGAGTCGAAGAGATGGGAGCAGAAGCACGGGATGCCTCTTAAGGTTGTCATCTGGAACGGGTATGTGGTCCTATCTACCCATGACCCATTGGCTAAAACAAGTCTTATGGCCACGTCCGGTGCTGACGGGCTTAGATGCATGCTTTACCTTTTCTACTCAGAGATAGTGTCAAGTCACAAGGAAAAAGAACATGTAGTCCTAATAATAATTAAAAGGCGGGGACGAACTGGGAGTAGCCATCCACTTCACTGCAGAGAAATATGTTAAATTCGCATAGTGGGAGGCACTGGGGAGCCATTCCCTTCTTAGGGTGGCTGTTGACTCAAGCTGTGAACTTTGGTTTTTCCAAGAGCAACTGGAATTCTTCTATAGATGATGGCTCTCAAGAGTCGAAAGTCAACTTTTGTCTTATTGTCAATCTCAGGGAGAAGACTGAGTTCCAGACTTCTGTATCTGACTGTATCTGCCATGTTCATGGTCTGCCTACAGTAATGCCACTTTCTGTAGGGAAAAGAAGAGAAAAGGGAGGGAAAAGAGAATCTGGACAGGGACAGGAAATCGAGAGTGACCAGTCTACCTTCCATACTGATGGCAGACATGGCCCAGCAAGTGTCGCCTCCCCTGTTGAGCTCATGTCTGCCTGGTGTCCTCTCAACAAGGGAGCTCCAGGCAGCCATTGCCAACCCGTCCACCTGCGGGGAAATCTATTTGTCATCCTTGAGCTAAGATGCAATGTCTATGATGCCACAGAGAGAGTTTCTGGGGTTAGAGATCTCTAATAAGAGCAGCAAGGTGGTAGAAGACAAAAGAGCTTTGAGTTGGGACCGACACAGGTTCCAATCCCAGTCCCGCTGGTTACCTGCTGGGTGTCCTCAGGCAGGTGGTTTTCCTTCCACAGCCTCGGTTTCCCATCGCTACAGCTGACATCTATGATGGAAGATGTGGGTTTTAGTCCTGGCTTAACTTCGTGTCCCCAGTTCCTCACCTGGCATAACAGGGTCAGATTTTCTCCGATGGGACTAGAAACCGGTCTCTGTAAACTCCAAAATGTGGGAAGAACCGTGAAGGGCCTTCCTCCAAGGTCTGCGAGTTGATCGGTCCTGGAAGAACCAGGATTCTGCCCGCACTGGGTTTTCCGGTTCATCCCACAGAAGTCAGGGGGCAGGATCCTGAAGCTTTGGGGGTCCCTTCTGATCTGATTTTGACACTTTTTGCCCACATTTCCTCTCAGAGAAGGGGAAAGGCCCCATTGCCCATTGGTGTTAGTGTGCCTGTTGGAACGAAACCAAACCAAACCCCACCACTTTCTAGCCTGGGGCCTCTTCAGAGGGAAATCAGGGATGCCCCGAAATTGAGACTGTGGCCGAGAACTGAGCCCGAGTTGCTCGCAACATGGTTCTGTGACGGGTGCTCAGTCATATCAGGACCCAGAAGACGCACAGAGCCCTGCCCTGCGGGCTGTTTGAAGGTCATGCCGACTTTAGCCTGCTGGGAAACAAACTCAGTGTCTCTGTTTGTGGGTTCCCTGTGCTGGGGGCGGGGGATGGGGTGGAACAATTCCCTGGGGCTCCGACTCCCCAGTTCCCACAGCTGTCTAGCCGTCTCTACCACCCACCGCCTGAGCCGTATCCCTGAGCCTCTCCTGGTGGGAGCCACTGCTAGACTTACTTTTTTGTGTGTGCTTGCTTCTTTTTGTGTGTTTTCCCCCAAATTGATTTTAATGGGCTAGCTTGGCACAGGAAATGCGGTGGTAGCCCGAGGCTGTTCCAGTCTCATTGAATCTGGACCAGAAAGGAGCCCATGGGTAGAAAGGACTCATCTTGGGCAAGAGGCTGCGGTCTTTCTGTTTTGTTGGCACCCCTTGGGGAGTGAAAGCAGATGACCCCTGGGGTCACAGGGCTACTCTGGAGGGGAAGGCAAATGAGTCCAGGGGAGCACCTGCTGGGAGGCATTTTATCTAAATCATGCTGTATAAACCTCACATCATCGCGCAGCACTGGGAGGGAGGTATTATTACTACCCCCGTTTTGCAAATACGATTCAGGGATGGAATGGCTCATGGGGAAGGGGTGGGGGTGGGCCTCTTTGGTCACCCTCCTGAGGTCCTGGGGTATGAGTAGCCCCTTGGTGTCTCCTTTTTCAGCTCCTCTGCTTTAAAAAGTGTATTCAGTAGAGGATAAGGGGTCTTTGGGGAAAACCCTTTCCTCTCTGGGCTTCAGTTTCTGCTTCTGTAAGATAAAGTCCTTAGTATTTGGTCTCTTTGAGCTGGAGAACTCTGTATCACACCTCCTTAGTGCTTACGTCCCCTCTGCCCCCGACCTAGAACAGTCTGAGCTTCCTGGACCGTTGTCATCTGTCGCGAAGGCCAATCCCGCTGACATCTCCAAGAGGTATGACCCAGATGCCGAAGGCCCGATGGTGCCTGTCTCTGACCCAGCTCGAAAACAGGACTAGGTGTCTTCAGCAGAAAACGAGGTGTCTTTGAGGCCTCTGTGCCTTTCACTGCCTTGGAACTATTTCAAAACTGTGTCAGTTGTAGGTAACAGGAGCAATGCAAAAGGTTCTTGTTCAGGGATAGACAAATGAATTTTTCCAGTGGAGGTACAACTGGTTTACCACGCCCCCTGTGGGACAAGCCAGCAGGGTGCCTTTTCTAGGATTTCACTGCATCATTTCTTCTTGTTTGTGTCTGTGTGATTCTGTGAACTAGTCGTGGCATCCCGCCGGTTCCCTCACTAATTAAGGAGCTAAACAAAATCTTTGATACATGTTGATTTTATCTTTCTCTGAGAGGCATGATTAGGTCTCTTTAAAAGCGAGATTATGCTGAAACAATATGGTGCTAACTGCAGCACAGATCTCTTTGGCATTGTTGGTAGGTAAAGGCCGAAGGTGGGGATGGATAAGCTTTTCACTGTACTTCCCACCGACAGGCTGATTTTCTGGTCTAAACTGTTTTCCTGCAAATAGTCTGCCCCTCTGCATTTCGCCCCCCACTTAGAAGCTACCTTGGAAGCCTTGCTAATCTGCCTACTCTGTGTTTGGATCTGCCCCTCGTGATGCGGTGGGGGCTGCAAATCCCTCCCTTGGGGCGGTGATAAGGACCCTGTTAGGTTGCACCTGTCCGTGGGCACTGATCAGCTGGCATTTCAGGGGCCTCCTGACACGGTCACTCAAAGGCCAGGGGTGCCTTGTTTCTTGTATAGGAGAACTGGACTCGCCCAGCTCCGGGTCACCCTGTGTCACCTCTCTGGCCCTGAGCCAGGCTGGTGGAACTCTCTCCAGCTAAAAGATGGAATCTGGGCCTGAAGAGCCAACCAGACCAGAATGTTCGGCGCTCCTGTGTCTCGGGCCAGGTGCTGGGACTTTAGGAGGCCTCCCGTCCTTCCAGAAACATCCTTCTGCGGGATTTCCTCACTAGCACCTCCTTGTGTATGAAATGTGTTTCTAACCCTTCTTAGTGGGGCTCTACGCATTATTTATTGCCTTGAGCTAGGCAAAAAGGGCTGGGCGGCCCTCCCATTTTACACAGGAGGGATATGAGCTTCAGAGAGAGTGCAGGTGAGTGCAGCAGGGAAAGATCCAAACCATCCCTCGGGCCAGCCTCCCTGTACCTCTGCCTCTATATTCATTTTAATCCTAGGTTTGCCAGCTTCCCCCACTGCCTGGTCTTTGGTCAAAGAGAGAATCTGGGTGAGGGAGGGGACGGCTCCATTCCATCCTTCCCTTCTTCTTCTTCTTCTTCTTTTTTAAAAGATTTTATTTATTTATGTGACAGACAGAGATCACAAGTAGGCAGAGAGGCAGGCAGAGAGGGAGGAGGAAGGAGACTCCTCGCCCAGCAGAGAGCCCGATGCAGGGCTCCATCCCAGGACCATGGGATCATGACCTGAGCCAAGGTAGAGGCTTTAACCCACTGAGCCACCCAGGCGCCCCCCACCCTTCCCGTCCGTTTTGCATATTCCCCTACCCTGATGTTAGCTGATGTCCTTTGAGATACAGATGAAATGGGGTTGATGGCTTGGATAGGATCTCCTGGACAGTGGAAGCTCCAGGGCTCTCCCCGTCTCTCTCCCCAGTACTGCCAGTTAGAATGCATTTGACTGCAGGTACCAGAAAACTCCATTTTCAGTGACCTAAAAATTCGGGATTTATGTTTCTTGCACAGTGAGTTTGGAGGTAAGTGGCTCCTCATGAGGGCCAGAGAGCCTACAATCTCACCTAGCTGTCCCATAAGGAAGCTCCTACCCGAAAGTAGCTGTTGACATTTAGGGGAATCAAAATTCAATACAAATAAAAATTACAAAGAATTTAGTTGCTCGGTCACACTAGCAGCATTTCAAGTGGGTGGTGGCCCTTGCATGAAGTCTGTTGCAGATCTACAACATTTCCATCACTGTGGAGAAGGGAAGAGAAGGACAAGAGACAGGCTGTGGTGGGGCTAGCCATGTTTGTTCCTTCTAGGAAACAGGCTCGTGGACAGGGTCAGGAACTCTGTGGCCCCCAGTAGGACTGGAGTGCTGACAGGAAGAAGAAAGGGGTAAGGATACTGAGCGCGTGATTCTGCGGTGAGGAGAGGCTCCTATTTCCCTGGACCACCTCTCCTGAGATGGGCTCTGCTGGGTGTTTTCCCTCTGTCCTTGGACTGCCTCTGTGTGTGCTGTCCTTGTCTCCGCATTCTTCCTGACCGCCTTCCTTCAGTCCGCTCAAAAAACAACACACGGGGGTAGAGCTCAGTGGTAGAGCATTTGACTGCAAAAAACAACACAGATGCTCCTGCAAGGAAGGCTTCTGGTGTGGGGCACACTCTAGGAGATGTTCAAGGGATATGAAGGGGGAAGGGTTAGATCCTATTAATACAAAGCCCTTAATGTGAACATTAATCATCCCTGATCTTACTGGTCCATCCACACCACGTCCTCATGTCCCTCTGCTGTCCTGTTTCTCCTCTAACTCCCTCTTTGTACCCATTCTTAAGACCTTCACCCCTGAGCCCCCAATTTCATTAAGTAGAGCATCTTAGTGTTTCAAAAAGCAAGACAAGTGTTGAAATGGCAGCCTGTCCTTTCTCTCTCCCTACCAGCTCTGCCAGAGAAGAGGTCACTGCATACATGTATCTTTCTTCTGATAGGAACTTTTTTTTTTTCTTTAGATTTTATTAGAGAGAGAGAGTACATGAGAGAGAGAGAGTGCGACCAAGCATGATTGAAGGGAGGGGCAGAAGAAGAAACAGAATCCTCTCTGAGCAGGGAGCCTGATGAGACCCAGGGCTGGATCCCAGGACCCGAGGATCATGACCTGAGCCAAAAGCAGACGCTTAACGGACTGTGCCACCAGGCATCCTAATAGGAATGTTTTTACTTGCCTTTGGGAGGCAGTTTTGATTTTAAATAACATTTTTTTTTCTTCTATTGCATTCATGCACAGCATTTGTATTATTAAATATAAAAAATGCAATTAATCAAGTATTTTGGTTGAAAACTAGGGGTTAATAGATTTTTGAAGAAATAGAATAAAATGAAGTATTTTTAATTCTAGAGGCACATTGGTCTGGGAGTCAGATCTGAGTATGAGTGATGGTCCTTATGCTGAGTGACCTTGGACAAATGTAATATGAACCCTTCAGAGCTCAGTTTTTCTATCTGTGCAATGGGAGGGTTGGATGAATCAGGGATCACGGACCACAGCCTTGGGGTCTAATTCTGCCAGAGGCCTCCTTGCGTGTAGTCCTGAGTGAGAATGATTTTTACAATCTTAGAGAGCTTTTTTAAAAAAATAAAGAATATGCCATGGAGAATGGATGTGACCCACCAAGCCTGACTTTCTTTGATGCTTCACAGAAAAAGTTTGCCTTTCCCTGGATTAGATGGTCTCTGGGTTTTTTTCTTGCCCCGACCCGACTCCTAGAAGTCTGGGGATGCTGGTAGCTTAGATGTCCAGGCCCTTGTGGGGTGGGGATCTCTGTATTCCCACCTCAGAGGGACATAGGAGGGGACATGACTAATCAGGGCCCGGGGCTGGAAGCTATAGAAGATGACTTTACCGTAAACCTGCTGACGAGGTCTGGGGGAGAGATTTCCCTCAGCAGGTGAGCAGCAGGCGAACACGTCAGATCCTGGAAACTGCGGGGCAGAACCTTCTGGCTTTCCAGTCACCGCCAGGCCTGCCCACCTGGAGCAAGTGTCGGAAGTCCCAGTTGCGGTCAGCTGGGCTGCTCTGTGTGTTGGGAGGAGGTTGGAGGTGGGGGCGTCGGGCTGGGGAGACTGAGTCGCATTCACTCTCCAGGAGGAGACTGAGGTCTTGACTTCCTCCCCGAGTAGCAGATTTCGTGTGGGGACTGACACTCTCGGTCTCCTGCTTGGAGGCGCATGGATCTAGCCCTTTAGGGTCACAAGTATTCCTTCCCGTCCAACCCCAGTGTGACCTTGGGCAAGTCACTCCTCTGAGACTCCGTTTGGTCGACAGTAAAACCATGTTAATCAGTTGTTGAGAGGCGGATAGGAATGCAGAGTGCCCTGCTCCTAGCCACTTTTCAAGATCTGTTCTGGAGCTGATGCTTTTAAGGGGCTCTGGAATGCCTCATCCCATTCATGGGAACGGCCTCCATTGCTTTGGAGTGGCCTCGTGTACGTCATCTTGTGTGATTTTGTTTTGGCTTCTGACAAGTCAGATGGATGCTTCTTCTTATTAAAGCTCTTAGATGGAATGTTGATAGGGTTTAGTGACGAGAGAAAAAAGACTAAATGTTCTTGGAAAATAAACAACAAAAGAATCTCAGCTGAAAGAGAATGGGAGCAACGGAAAGCCGGTTCAGAGGAAATTCTGATGTTCTACTTCCAGTCAATTTTTATGCCATTCGAAGCTTTTAGAATCCTTTGATTTCCTCTTAGCTCTCTCGTTACTAATTTTTATCTCTGCTTCTGCCCGCATGCTGGGTAATTGTGGGATGAAAGCATTTTTGCATTACACATGTCCAGTCACATCTGAATAATCACCATCCTTGGAGGGAGGCGGACCACAGAGTCTTCTAACAGCTTTTATTTCCATTGTCTGAGCTGGATTTTGCAGAAGCCTTCGGAGCTCTGGGCAGCATTGGGTGTCTTCTCCAGAGGAGGGGAATGGAGGCTCAGGGAGGTCAGTGACTTGCTCAGGATCATAACACTACTATACAGCTCAGGCAGAATGTCTAAGACGCACCACATCTGGCCACCTGCCCTGGGGAAGGCAGCCTGCCCTGAATTCATGGTGTCCGGTGGTATTCCCAGCAGCAACGACCACAAATGCTGGTGAACCGGGCTCTAATGACTTCTTCTTTAAACTTCACAGCAACTCCACAAAATAGGTCTTTGTTATTGCAGTTTTGCAGAAAAGGAAACTAAGACTTAGGGATGTGGGCACTTGGCCAAACTTGCCCAGCCAATTCGAGGCGGGGGCAGGATTTGAACCCAGCACTGCCTGACTCCAGAACGCATGCTCTTGTCTTCTATGCTGTCATTGGCACATCCAGGGATGGTGGGAATGAGGGGGAAGGGAGAGTCTGGGGTGTCTTGATTCCACAATCCACTGAGATTTTGTCTGGGCCATTGGAGAGCCAGATTTCGTCAAGACTGAAGACTGAACATCTGTCATCGAAAGACCCATCTGGATGACGGCAGCTAAGGGGATGATCAAAAACAGCCCCAAGTCTTGTTGAAGGATGTGTGCACGCATGCAAGGGGGTCTTTGTTCAGCTCAGGATTCAGGAGCTAATATCTATAAAGCCCTTCTTCTATACCTTTCGCTCATTGCAAGATGCATATTTCTGGTCTCCATTTTAGAGGAACTGGAAGCTTCGGGGCATGCCAGCCCAAGGCCATGCTCCCGGAAGGCACAGAGCTGGGATTTACATCAGGTCCCTCTGGTGCTGAGCCACTCCCCCTGCCGCCTTCCTTTCTCTGCCTTTTCCTTCAGCCCAGGACCCCTTCTTTTTCAAGTGGTGTGCCCACATATTTCTAATCTGATGCGTTCCCAGGCCCAGCTTCTGGGGAAGTCCCGTTGCGCCCAGATGTGAGAGAGCTCCGTTCCCAGAGCCCCCGATGCTGCTCCTGTGCATAGGCTCTGTTGGGTCCGATGGCTCCTGTCTTTTGGTCTTTTTTCCTCCCCAGCATCTGTGGGACCTGGGCCGGCAACCCCTACAGGACTGGTGGTAGCTTCAAACACCACCTACCTGCATAACTCTTCACCCTCCCATTCATTCTCCCTCTGAACCAAAGGCTCAAACATTGCATGCCTGTTTCCCCTTCCAGGGGGGCCTCCTGGCTTCTGATCTGAGCTCCACCAATAATCTTTGTATGACCTTGGCTCCACACCTTTCCTCTTCGGGACCTCAGGTTTTCCACCTGCCATTAAATGAAGGACATTCTGGCTCCCTCTGAGCTTTCAGTTTTGAGCTATATCAACAAACAACAGCTCTCTCAAACCCCCTTTTGCTGTTTGGGGAGAGGGCATTTTGTTTTTCTTACTGTGTGACCTGTGCCCCAACGTAGTTGACCCTTTTCCTCACTCCACCTCCCAAAATGGGGGAGTGAAATTTCGCTTTGAGGCCTCTGATTCTAACCGGCAGAGTCTCCCTGCCCTGGGCACAAGCTGAGCTCCTAACAGCACCTGGGAAGGAAGACACGCACATTTTCCACCCAAGGGACAGAACCTGTTTCTTTCACTAACCTTGTCCTCTCCTTCTCCCTGAGGGCTCAATCTGTGAACAATTTCGAGAGCTGATTTTAGGGAAAATTCCATTTTCTACCTGCCAGCAGAGCTGATATTTGAATCAGCTTTGGAAACTACAGACCAGGGGGGAAAAGACGGCTTCCTTTGCCAAACACTTGGTCTTTTCCCTACAGGGTGTGGCTTTGAAAGCTTCCCTTCGGCCCGCACGACCCCACCTGTCACCTGTGCGCTAACTGGAAGCATGGGTCTAGGATGGGAAATGGGACATCAAACTTGGAGTAGCATCTTACCAGGCTGCAAGGTTAGGGGGGTGTGGTTCCATTCTTGGCCACTTGGTCCTTTATAGCTGCAGGGCATCTGCTGGCTGGGATGGGGACGGTGTCCTCACTTCCTTGGAAACAGCCCAGATCAGCTGCTCTTTCTCTATGACCAACTGGATTCTGGAGGTTTCCAGAGCAGCCCAAGGTCGACGTTTTGTCCTCAGGGGGTGTCCCTTTGAGATAAGCAGACTTGACCAAAAAAAGTGCAGAGTTCACCAAGCGTGGTGGCCTCACTGAAATTACTAATTTGCGCCTGCCCCGCCCACGAAGTCTGGGGCTGCAGATTCATGCGCATGTATGCTAACCACCGAAAGGTTTGCAGATCACCAATCAGTTTAACTCTTTGGTCTTCAGGGACCATGAGGTAGCCTGGTCAAAATCCCACTTTCATGGTGTCCCTGCTTGGCTCAAGAATACTGAGTGCTTCCTTGACATTGTTTTTCTGTTTCTGTGCAACAAAATGACTCCCAAACTCAGTGGGTTGGGGATTCAGGGGCCCCTCTAGCTGGTGGGTCAAGGGTGTGTGTCTTCATGCCTCAGCGGAGGTGGAAGATTTGATCACAAATACGATACCTGTGATTTGTGTTTGCAGCTCTGGGGCTAAACATGGTCACAGGAAGTTATTAGGAAATATATCTTAAAGGTGGAAGGGCCTAGAGAATCATGGGAGATGGGTGTCCCCAACCTCTCCTAAGAAAGAAAAAAATGTTCCTAATCTTGTGGAAACCCCTGGGTATCTATTCCTTATTATGTCTTCCCCACCAACTCCCCACCCAACAAGGAACCAGTTCCTAGAATAAGGTCTTTTATCGGTCCCTGTCCTTTCTCCCCTAGTCTTACTGCCCCAGCGTGCATGGATCTGTGTCGCGTTGCTTTGTGGGCTTTTAAACTCTATTAAGTTATGTCCCTCTGCATGGGTTTCTCTGCAGTTTCTGTTTTCATGAACATGTTATTTTACGGAGGAATCCCTGTGTTCACCCATTTCTTCATTGCTGTATACCATTTCACCATGTGGATGTACCACAATTCATTTCTTTGTTCTTTTGTGGCTGGATGCTTGGGTTGTTTGTAATTTCTTTTGAATGAATTGCATGAGCTCTCCTTGCCTGATGAGCAGGAAGTTCCCCATCCCCCCTGGAGGTTCTGTGCTTAACAGCCCCACCTCCAACCCTCCCTGCAAATGGCTTGGAGTCTCTTAGGTGTAAGGTGTCAGGGACCAATTCTGCTCAAGAGCCAGGAGAGTTTGTGGCTGCCCTTGCTTCTGTGATGGTTATATGATGTCACTGCTCAAACTTGCTCTGCGTGGCTCTTTTTGTCCTCATTTCCTGATATGGGGACACCCTAGAAACCCTACTGAGCTGGTGAGTAGGAACTGAAGAGCTATAACCCGAAATGTGAGCCTGGGCCACTGCCAAACCCGTGCAGGGTCCCGGTCGTCAGCAAAGCTGTTCCTACAGCTGGGAATAGGGACAAAGTGCTATGATCATCTCCAGAGAAAGCCAGCCCAACCAGCTGACTCTATTTTAAAACTCGTAAGAGGAGTTGACAAGATCACCAGACCTAAGATCGGCTACTAAAAACCCATAGCATGTCTCCATACCAGCAAATCCCAACCATAAAATATAATGGAAAAGATGATGTCATTCACAGGAGCTGTAAAATTACCCAGGGATTCATTCGTCAGGGAATAAACATGTCCTCTGTGGAAGAAAACTTTGGATCTAATTAAAGGACAGAAAAGGAAGCTTTGAATAAATCGAGAGCTCTCTCAAATTCAGGGTAGAATAATGCAGCGTTGTACAGATATCAATTCTCTTTGGATTGATTTCTAAGTTCGATGTTAATTGCAGGCAGAATTCCAGATGGGTATGTTGAGAAACTTGACAAACTTACCCTGAAATTAAAAAGTAGAGAGGCCTGCAGATAGCTGAGTCAGCTTTTAAAAAGAGAAGGGACTTGTCTCCTAGATATTAAAATATATTAAAAAGTCATAGTAATAGAAGAATTACATGATTCCGATGGAAGAAGAGGGAAACAGACCAATGGAAGAGGGCAGGGAGCTCAGAGACAGACCAGGCCTAGAGGGGAGTTTGACACGTAACGAACACAGCCTCACAGTTCAACAGAAAAGTTTCCAGTAACCTTTAGATGGCTTTGGAAAACTGACTGGCTACAAATATCAGAATAAAACTGGATCATCACTTTAACTGGAAAACAATAAAGACTTAAAGGTCAAAAGTTAAACAATAAAGCTGATTGGATAAATGTAGGGGAAGATTTGTGTAACTAAGAGTGATGAAGTCTTTTCAAACAAAACCCATGAAGAATAACATGAAAAATGAATGAATTTTATTTTCTTAACAAAAATTATGAGTTTATAATCAATGGGAGCAGCATCCAGTGGAGATGACCTCTAGACCAGAGGTTCTCAATCGGGGTGCGTGTGTGTGTGATTTTGTTCCCTACCCCAGGACATTTGGCAATATCTAGAGGGATTTATTTTGTTTGTCACAGCTGGTTGGGAGTTGCTAATGGCATCTAGTGAGTGGAGGTCATGGGTGTTGGTAAACATCCTTCAACGCAGAGGGCAAACCCCAAATGAAGAAGTATCCAGCCAAAATGTCAATAGTGCTGAGATTGCGCAATCTTGCTGTAGACAAGTGTCACAAACAGACGTCACATCTACAACCCACATGTGACTAAAACCCAGAATATTCAGGAAGTCCTATACATTGTCAAGGAAAAGACAAGGAACCCAACAGAACATTGACAAATAAGCAATTCACAGAAAAGGAAAACTTACTGGCTCATAAATACATGAAGAGTCCCTTAAAGTCCCCAAGGATTAAATACAAATTAACACAACAGGGAACCGTTATCAATGAACACAACAGCGAACTGTTATGTTACACTCCGTGGACTGGAAAACATGGGCAGTTGGATAATTCAAGTGGTCCCAGGGATGTGGGGAACCTGGGACTCTTGTGCACTGTTGGTGGGGTGTAGACTGATGTCATGACTGGACAGAGCCACCAGGCAGAATGTAGACAAGGTGATGTATCCATATGCACTGGTGAGGCCTCAGGCCCTCTGCACCAGATCCTTAAGGGGACATGTTCCAACGTGTTCCCTGCAGCATTGCCTTTGTTAGCAGGATGACTGCGGCTCTCCGGGGCACACCATGGAATGGAATGGAAAAATCAAATATGGCGCAGGTGCGTGAGAAAAAAGAATCCGCAAACCAGTTCTGCACACGCCAGCATGGGTAGATTTTAAACAATTTTAAGAATTACTTGAAAAAGATTAGAAATAAATGAGAATACAGTTAGCTATGAATGCTATCTTTGCAAAGGCAGTGTAGACGAATTAAAAACACATGTGTGCATACATTTTTACCAAATCACGCACACCTGTGCTTTACATGGGTCGGAATCCATTCTCTGTCTTGCTCTGTTCGCTCAGCACTACAATATATAGGGGGATGCTGCTTCTGAGCTGACGGTGTGTCAGGCACTGCTGTTCTTATTACCCTGCCCGTGCCACTGGAAGTCATTATTTTAGAGTTGGATATATATCAAGTGGGTATGATAATAAAAAGTAATAAAAAAGTAAAACAGGAGGGAGGTGTTGCAATAATGAGTCTTCTTAGGCTGTCATAACAAAATGCCACAGGCTGGGTGGGTTTCAACAACAGAGATGTATTTGCTCATGCTTCTGGAGGCTGGAAGTTCAAGGCGAAGGTGTGGGCAGGCGTGATTTCTCCCGAGATCTCCGTGGTTTGCAGGGGGGGGGGGGCTCCTTCCTGCTCTCTCCTCACATGGCCTTTTCTCTGATGCGTGCCTCTCTAGTTTCCCTTCTTCTTTTTATAAGAACACCAGGCCTGTTGGATTAGGGTCCTACTTTATGACCACACTGAACATTAATGACCTTCTTAAAGGCCCTATTTCCAAATGCAATAATAGTGCATGGATGTCAGCATATCCATGGGTGAGGGAAGCAATTCAGAAGCTAACAGGCCCATTGATTTTGAAGGGGGCATGAGAAGGCCCCCGGGATCCTTGCTCCTTCTGTTTGCTGATCCTGGTGCTAGTCACAGAGCTATGCATCGGGGATGAAAATTCATTGACTGGGGACGCCTGGGTGGCTCAGTGGGTTAAAGCCTCTGCCTTCAGCTCAGGTCACGATCCCAGGATCCTGGGATTGAGCCCCGCATTGGGCTCTCTGCTTAGCAGGGAGCCTGCTTCCCGTCCTCTCTGCCTGCCTCTCTGCCTACTTGTGATCTCTGTCTGTCAAATAAATAAAAAAAAAAAAAAAAGAAAAGAAAATTCATTGACTGTACAGTTAGGATTTGCATATTTTCCCATAGGTACATTATCCCCCAAAGAAAGGTTTGAAAGTAGGACTGAATTTTACTAACTTCTTTTACTGTATTTGCTGATACGTTCCTAGGGATTTTCTACTTTGCTCTTATACTGTGGTTCTGTGTTAGTTTGCTAGGGTTTAGCCACGCTGAAGTACCACGGGCTGGGTGACTTGAACCAAAGAAATCTATTTTTTCTTGATTTTTAGCAGTCAGAAGTCCAAGATTAGGACCTACCCTGATGACCTTATTTTAGCTTAATTATCTCTTTAAAGACCTTATCGAGAAATACAGTCACATTGTAAGGTCCTCGGGGACGTTAGGGCTTCAACATGTGAATTTGGGGGTGGGGGAGACCCAGTTCATCTTATAACAGCTAAACTCCACGAATGGATTATCTGGAGGGAAATGTTTGTGGTAATATTGGACCATAAGATATTTTACACACTGACAAGTTCAAGTTTCTAGCATTTCATCAAAGATTTTAGAAAGTCTAGGGCCATGTTTAAATGTGACTTACATTTTGCTTCATGGTGCCAACCCTATCAGGTTTCAGCATCAAGGTTATAACAGCGTTATAAAATGGGCTAGGCAATTTTTCCCTTCATTATATCCCGCAAAGCACCTGTTGTCATTTCATCTCGTGTGTGCCTCAAAGGCTTGGTGAAACCAAACGGTAAAAATCTATAGCCTTAAGAAAAAGGAAATCAATGGGGGACACGAAGCATGGCGGCCTTTGTGAAGGTGGCTGAGGAAACACCCCGTGAGTATGGTGCCTGCATCCAAGGTCCAGTTCCCACTTCCTCAAAACATACAAAGGAAGGAACAAATCAAGTCGGATCAAGCCATGCTCCCTCTCAAACTCTTCAGTGGCTCCCCATTGCTCTCGAGAAAGAATCCACTCTTTACTATAGAACATCCTCGTTCTTGGGGTGTTGACACTACCAGCCTGTCCCCTTCTCCTCTCTGAACCAGGGGCAGGCTCAAATGCATGAGCTTTTCTCTCACTCCTAGGCTTTGGCTTAGAAGGCTGCCCTTCCCTCCTCATACTCTTACTTGTAAAACTCTGCCTCGAGTTCCTAACTCAGATATCACCTCCTCCAGGAAGGCTTCCAGACCTGCCTCTCTCCCTTCCACCTACCGGCTCAATTAAATGCCCTTCTTCTGTGCTCCTCTGGACACCCCTGCTTCCCCCAACCTCAGTACTCCCTATCCTGTCTGTCCCGTTGCTGGGAGCCCTTCGGGGGCCTGGGCCTCTCGTCCTCGTCATGCAGAGTCACATCAGGGAAACAGCTTTCCCCTAATTAAACATGCAAAGAAATGGGCCTCAGTGTTTGCTCTGAAGCTAAACCAATTTTTGAGAAAACGATGGCTCTCAAAATTAATCTAAAGCTAATCGCCGCCAGTTTTGCAGTAAGGAGTTGGGTGGGTGGGGAAATGCAGCTTCCCACTCCCTCTCTCTCAAAGCGCAAAATCTTCCAGAGGCAACTTCTTCCAGAGGTCTCCAGGGGCGGGCTGAGACAGACTCCCTCGCTCTTATGGAGGCTCTTAAGCTTCTAACCTTTGTACTACCTCTTTCTCATTCTTTTTGCCTCAAATGGGCCAATTTGAAAATTCTCCAACTCTGTCCCCTATATTGAAGCCCTCACCCCCATTGTGACCATATTTGGAGCCAGGGCCCTTAAGGGGGTAATGAGGTTATCTGCTTGGTAAGGGTAGAGCCTTGTCCCCATCACCTTAGTGTCCTTATGAGAAGGGACGCTCCAAAGCCCACCACGTGATGACGCAGCAGGAAGGTGGCCCATCTGCCAGCCAGGAGGGGAGCCCCCCCAGACCCCTGCCCTGCCGGGGGTTCTCAGACGCCCTCAGATAACGAGCTTCCACAGCGATGAGAAAACAAACTTTGTTCTTTCAACTGCCCTGCCTGTGGTCTTTGTTCCAGGGCCCGAGAGCCAGCGGGAGACCCCTTCCAGCCCCTCAGAGCTCTGCTCATCTCCCCGACCTCCTGGGCCGCTTCACCTACCAGCGCGTTGGCTCCCTTTCTTCCCAAGATCCAGAATGTCGGTATTCTCTGAGGTTTCCCCTTTACTCCCTGTCCTTCCCCTCCTCTTCTCCTGTTCCCTCTCTTTCTTCTCTTTTCTGTGCTCCGACTCTCATTTCTGCAATTCTAGCCTCACCGCAGGTGACAGCCCCCTTTAGCATTCCCTCCCCATCCCCACCTAGGATCCCCTGCCACCTCCTGGACTTTTCTCCTCGGACCGCCTGCTGTCAGAGGCGAGCATCTGCTCCTGGACCAGAAGATTCGTGCCCACTCCCGGCTTCCCTGCTGTGGGCACCCCTCCCCTGTGAGGGTCGCGTGGTCTTGGGATGAATTTCCCTGTCACCTTGGCCCCTCCGCTCCCTCCCTCTGGACCAGAGAAGCGTGGGCGGCAGGCGCAGCCTTAGGGAGGGGTTAGCAAACTTGGTCGAAGAGTCAAAATGCACAGCTGCTCTAGCCACAGGATTTGAATAGCTGGCAAGAGTGGCCTCTGTGAGTCATGAGGGATGAAACCACGCGGCCCCCACCTCTTGTGTTTTTTCTTGGAATCGGGTGCGTGGGTGTGAACACCCTCTCACGAAGACCTCTGAGGCGATGCGTCCTGAAAGGAGGCTAGCAGCTGACCTGGACGGGGCACTCTGCGGATGACAAAATGCTTTCACACACCTTGACTCATTTCCACCTAACGACAACCCCGTGGGGCTGGGATGATTATTCCCGGTCAAGGCCTGCAGACTCTGAGCCCCTGCAAGGGGCTTGGGTCCTGACGGGCAGATGGTCAGGCTGGTCTTCCTGCTGACAGCTGGAGGAGAGCGTGCGCGCAGGGCCCCTCCCCCCGCCAGGCTCTGTCAGGTGTCACCTCGACGCGTGAGGGAAGTCGAGGCTTAGCTACATGCGATGGTTTGCTCAGGGTGTTCTGTGGCTGAGTGCTGTCACGAGGTCCAAACCTTTTGTCACTCTGACTCCAAAATCCATGGATGCACAGATTCATTAGGTGCATGGCCTCCCAGCTCCCAGGACCCCCTTTGACCCGGAAGGACTTCCCAGGGGCTCCTGAGCTGTGTGGATGGTCACCCTGTCATAGCGTTTCCTAGTCTGGAGGGAGTCATTGTCTCTGTCATCACCCTTAACTTTGGAACCACTTCTTGAGCGCTTATAAATGCCCCACACTATACCAGATGCATTACGTAACTGACATTCTAGGCTGAGTTATGGTCCCCCTGGAAATTCGTGTGTCAAAGTCCTCACCCCTGATACCTCAGATTATGGCTATATTTAAATATAGGGTTTTTTAAAAAAAAACATTTTATTTATTTATTTATTTATTTGAGAGAGAGAGAGGTTGAGAGAGGGGAGGGTCAGAGGGAGAAGCGGACTCCCCACTGAGCAGGGAACCTGGTGCAGGATCCCATCCCAGGGCTCCAGGATCATGACCTGAGTCGAAGGCCGTTGCTTAACCGACTTAGTGACCCAGGCACCTTAAAGATAAGGTTTAAAAAGAGATAATTAATTAAAAAATGAGGTCATTAGGGTGGGCCCTAATTCAGTATGACTGAATTCCTTATAGGAAGAGGAAGTTAGGACATGGACACTTAGGGGGGAAACCATGTGAGGACAGAGGGAGAAGACCGCCAGTTGCAAGGTGAGGAGAGGGTTTCTTCCTCAGAAGAAACCAACCCTGCTGACACCTTGATCTTGGACTTCCGGTCTCTGGAGCTATAGGGAAAAAAAAAATGCCTGTTTTTTAAGCCCTGGTCTGTGGTACTTTGCTATGGCCGTCCCAGCAAGCTCATACCTGATTTCCATTGGTTGTTACAGGCATTTTGGTCTCCCTCCCTCTCTCTTTTTTTTTTTAGTTTCAGAGGTAGAATTTAGTGATTCATCAGTTGCCCTCCTTAAGGCCCGTCACCCAGTGACCCCATCCCCCCGCCCCCCATCTCCCCTCTGGCAACCCGCTGTCTGTTTCCTAGAGTTCAGCAACCCTTATGGTTTGTCTCCCTCTCTGTTTCCATCTTACTATATTTTTCCTTTCCTTACCCTACATTCACCCATTTTGTTTCTTAAATTCCACATATGAGGGAAATCCTATGGTATTCGTTTTTCTCTGACTTATTTCACTCAGCATAATACCCTTCAGTTCCACCCATGACATTGCAAAAGGCAAGATTTCATTCTTTTTGATGGCTGCATAGTATTCTAATATATATATATATATATATATA
>NC_081565.1:18731187-18841537 GCF_022355385.1 Mustela nigripes | reverse complement strand
GCGGGTGCACGTGCCCCTTTGGATCACTACGTTTGTATCTTTAGGGTAAATACCCAGTAGTGCAATTGCTGGGTCATAGGGCAGTTCTATTTTCAACATTTTGAGGAACCTCCATGCTGTTTTCCAGAGTGGCTGCACCAGCTTGCATTCCCATATACCACATCTAGGCTCTTTCCATAGTTTGGCTACTGTAGACATTGCTGCTATAAACATTGGGGTGCACGTGCCCCTTCAAATCACTCTGTATCCTTTGGATAGGTACCTAGTAGTGCACTTGTTGGGTAGAAGGGTGGCTCTATTTTTAACTTTTTGAGGAAACTCCATTCTATTTTCCAGAGTGTCTGCACCAGCTTGCATTCCCACCAACAGTGTAAGAAGGTTCACCTTTCTCTGCATCCTCTCCAACATCTGCTGCTTCCTGAGTTGGGAACAAGATTTCTAATCTCGGGGGTATGCAGAGAAGGCAGGAGTGGGAGAGGAATGGGCCTCGTGAGGTGGCCTGGGAGACCTGCTGACAGCCAGACCATGGCCCACAAAACGGCAGGTACCCTGGTGGGATCTCCATCTTGGCGGCCCTCTGTTCTGCAAGTTCAGAAACCCCGGGGTCAGCACACCCAGAATGGAAATCACCAGTCACTCTTGACGGGGCTCTGCCCCTGTGCCAGGCACCTCCTTGGTGCTGAACCCAGCAGCCCTGTGGGGCAAGTACCACCCTCTTTTCACTTTACAAATGGGGATATGGAGGCTCCGGGAGTTCCCCTACAACTTGCCCTACAACACAGCTTGTAGAGACTAGAGGTAGAATGTGAACCAGGCTTTGCTTGGCTCCAGAACTGAGTCACCGACCAACTCAGAAAGAATGATACACACACACACACACACACACACACACCCGATGTCAAGGGCAGTTTCTCATGAAAATGCACTCCTTGCATGGTCCAGACTCTCTGGGGCCTGGAGGGGCACTTCGTTCCCTGGAGCCATGCTTGTCAGGAATCGTTTGGGAATGCTAGGATTGGGCTGAGGAGAGTGAGAAAGGGTGTGTTTCTTCCTCTCTGGAGCCGCTAAGGCAAAGTAGTTAAGACACTCAAGTCCTGTTGGGATTCGAGTCTTGGCTTCGTCATCACCAGCTGTGTGACCTAGGACAAGTTGTGAGACCTCTGGGTGCTCAAGGTCCTCATCCAGATGGGAGGCTGTACTCACAGAGCCCCCCTTCTGGGACCGCAGGGAGGACAGGCGGGTCCGTGTTCCTAAAGCTGCCCCTGGGTCCCCGTTCCCAGTGGGAAAGTGCGGGGAGAGCCCTTCCACGGAGGGGCCCCCTGTGCTGAGAGATTTGGAGATCTGGACACCTTTGGGGTGGCCTGGGATGGCTCCCCCTTGTCTTCCCTTTCCTGAACGTCAGGCCTGGCTGACCCTGCTTTCTTTACTCTCTTTGTCCTCACAGAACCCAGTCTGAGGCCTACAGGTCATCCTCCTTGGAGTTTTGGAAACCAGGCTCTTCACTCACACATTCTGGTCCCTATGACGTCTCATCTCCTTGATTTGGTAACTTGAATACTCTACCCCTCTCTTGCTTCAGTGCCCCTACACGAGCTTCTCCCTTGGCTTGGAAGCTTCTCTTCCTGCCTCCTTGCCTGACCAACTCCTACTTGTCCCTCAGGTGTGAGCCTAAAGCGCTGTCTTCTCTGAAAACCCTGGCTTTGTCCTAGTTTCTGGGCCCCCACAGGTCCTACCACAGAGATGGCCATGGCATGGTAGGGGTCTCTCTGCCTCCCTAAAGGCCATTAGACATGAGTTCACTGAGGGCAGGAGTTGGACCCTCAGTGAATGTCTGATACACGCCATGTGCCTCACACACTTTTATGGACTGGATCTGTCTGAGGGTGACAGTGACTTGTATAACTGAAGGTTATACAAGTGAGCAGAAGGGATGGCAGGAACCTTGCTTGACCTGGTTATCACTCCTCCATCTTGCACCATCTTGCAAGAAGCGCCCTTAGTTGACGTTGCCCACTGGGGTGTGGAGAGAGACAGGTGGAAGTCTCCAGGGCAGGGAGAGGGAGAAGCTTCTAGAATTGGAACCAAGTGAGAAAGACTGGAGAAGAAGACCCTGTGAGCCAGCACCATGAGGGAGAGAACTTTGCAGGAGGGAGGCATGTTGGAGTATTTTTAGAACTTTGGTGTGTGTGAGGAGCTGTCAATCTCCTTCTTCCGTATCCTCAAAGGGTTTTCAAGAATGTGGTGAAAGATGTTCAATAAAGTGTGGTTCACTGGCTGGCGGACCCGCGGCATTGACGTCTCTCAGGAATGTCCAGCAATGCAGATTCTCGGGCTCCACCTGGACCTAGTGAATCGGAAACCTTGTGGGTGAGGCAGCTGGAACAGGCCATCCCAGGGCTTCCCAGGAACCAGCTGCTGTAGAAACACACATATGTTTCCTTGCTTTTTTGAGCAGCCCTTGTGCTCGGTCTTGGGGAGGCCTGGCCCCGAGGAGCCAGGATGCGGGCTGAAGCCACAAGGCCGAGTTCTGTTCTCACTTTCTCCCAAGGTCTCGACCTACATTTGCTCTGCCTTCTAGGTCCTGTCGGTGACCTCTGACGGAGAAACTGAGGCTCAGGGAGGTTAGGAGCTTGCTGAGGGAGATCACAGGAGTGGATGAGCTGGGCTTGGGGTTTGGAGCTGACTTCTAGCATCACTTTGTGTTTTCCTAAAGCATTTGTCATGGCCTCCAAGTTTCATAGTCTGCAAAACGGTAACATGGGTGCCTGGAGTCAGCCACGGGCTAAGGCTATAAAAGGGAAGTGCAAAGAACCTCAAACAGAAGATGCTTTCCTGGTCCAAGTGCACTGCTGTTGCTCACCGAGGGTGCGGCTTCACAAATTTGACACTTCTAGTAATTTGGGGCTGGCTGTCACCAAAGCCTACCATCCAGGACCGGGTGTCTCTCAGCGTTGCTGCAGAGAGGGAGGGAGAGAGGAACAGAGCAGCCTCTTGCTCATTCATACATTTTGAATGAGCAAGACTTGGTTTGCATCTGATTTCAGTGCGTTTATTCAGGACTGGAAGGAAAGTCAACAACCCGAAGCCCGGGACGTGGCTGCAGAGCTGTGATCTAAAAATCTGCCTGCTTCTTAGAATCCCTGCCTGGAGCCCCTGCTGTCTGCTCTGTGCATGGCTGATTCCTTTTCCGTCACATCCCGCCCGCCAGGGCAGCTGCATTCCTGTAGCCTGCCTCTTCTGCCTGTCCCGGCCTCACTTTGTTTCTTTCCTCTGCTCTCCTGTCCTAACTACCTTGTGCTGACTTGCTAGCCCATCGGCCATTTGCCTTCTCCCCAAAATACAAGTACACCTACCCCCTCCGGCCAAGGGCGGGGTGTTTTTTGTTTAACCACGGATCAGGGGTCTGCACAGGCTCTGTACTCGAAATAGACCTGGCGAAGGAATGAGTAAGTCTGCTTCCAGTGGAGAAATGAGTAAATACTCATGCAATGTGGCTGCTGCAGGGGGGGAGGTCCCGTCTCCACTGAGGCACTCAGGACACTGTGTGGTGATAACGGGCTTCCTTTGAGAAGCATCCCTGGGCCCCCAGACTGAGGCAAGCCCCCCTTTCCTGTGGGCTGATGGCTCCCTGAATGCTTTCTCTACAGGTCTCAGTGCAATTATACACATTTGTATGGTTGGCGTTATTTTTGCTGTGATAAAATACGCATCATGTAAGACTTACCCTTAGTGACATTTAGTACCTTCACGCTATTGCTGGACAGCCACCACCACCTGGTTCCGGACACTTTTCACGGTCTCTGAGCACACCTTCAGCAGCTGGTCCTTGTCCCCCATCTCCAACCCCGCCAACCCTCCTCCCCGGCCCTGATTTGCTTTCTGTCTCTAAGGATTTGCCTGTCTGCCCAGTTCATGTTCATGGAAAGAAGTTAGCATTAAAAAACTTTGCTTCTCTGTGGTCGTCTCCTCCAGGTAAGTATGGTGCCCCTCGGCCTGCTTACCTTGGCCAAGACCCCAGCAAAGACAGACAGCTGGCGTGATGCGGGCACATCAAGGGTCCCCTGAGGATACTCGCTTAATATTTCAAAGCATCAGTCTCCTCCTCAGTAAAATGGGGATAATCATGATGTTTGCCTCATTTGGGCTACATGAAGGCAAAGGACACGCTGTCTGCACGAGTATGCCTGGCCCGGAGCCGATTCTCATGGACGTTGTCTGTGAGGAGTGTCGTCCGTGCTAGGCAAGCCCAAGCTCTGGGTGGGGCCCGAGGAAGGGTCCACACTTGGTAAATGCATTTTAATTGGACTGATGCCTCCAAGCGTTTAAACGTCAGACAGGTGGACCTCTGGGTCACAATGGCTGAGAAGTCTGGGGGATAGGGATAAAGAAGAGATGCTTTGCATTTGCTCATGCTGAGTTATTCTTTGGGGATGAATGCCACCACCAAGTCAGAGGCTTGCACCAAGGAGAAGCTGTCTTGTTGACTCTGGAGGTCCCTGGGGGCCAATTTGGCTCTGCTCTACATGCTTTGACTTCATGTGGGGGTCCAGGCTGAGGAAGAAGCTTTCCTCTGGGAGGTACCGTTCCTCCAGCCTTGGGAAAGGCAGCAGACTGATCCCCAAACTCCTGCTTCCATCTTGCTTACACCATCCTTGCTCATAGCCCAAGGCCACCGCAGTCACAGGGCCACACCTGATGTCTGGGGTGGGGTGGGGACAGGGGTTGGATGGCCCTCTTCTGAGGATGCCCCGCAGGTCACAGAGCACTGAGTGGGGATGGATAATCCCCTTCCAAGGAGGACAGCCAGGAATTGGAGATAATATCAGGACTTCCCTCTGTTCTGAGAACTTCAGGTAGTTTGGGGGCATGGTCTGGTGTGTTCCTTTGGCTTGCTTGCTTGAAGTCTCCACCCACAACCCAGAACGAGGACCCGAAGAGACTTGGTGGGCAGCTGTCAAATAAGAATAGGACAATGAGTGGTCTGGGAGGGTCTTTAGCTTTACAGATCTGGCCCACAGATGAAGGGCTTTGAAACTCCCTACATGGCAGTGTGATTTCTGGCAGTGGAAGACTGGGGGCAGAGAATGGCAAGTGGACGGTGGTTTTGTTTGTGCAACAGCATCTGGATAACCGACAGCTAACCACAAAATTGGAAAGCTCTCCAAAACATCACGGTGAATTGAGAAGGCAGATGCGAGAGGATACCGAAAAAAGAACATGCAGAGTCTTGGAAGCAGGTAGGCAATTCCTCGAAACATTGAACATGGAGTTACCATATGACCCAGCGACCTACTCCCCGATGTCTACCCGAGACTCAAAACGATTTGTCCACACAACAACTTGCGTATGAATAGTCTTAGAAGAATTATTTACACTAGCCAAAAGGTGAAAGCAGACAAAGGGCCCAACAACAGTTGAGTGGATACAGGAGGGACTATTACTCAGCCATGAAAAAGAACAGAGGGCTCCCACATGCTCGCCAGGCTACGTAGAAGAAGCCAGACTCAAAAGACCACAGATTGTATAATTCCATTTATAGGAAAATGTCCAGAATACGCCTATCTGTAGAAGTATCAGTAAGACCTGTGATTGCCAGGGGCTGGGGACAGGAGGGCGGGATTGTTAAAAGGGGAAAAGGTTTCCTTTTGTGAGGATGAAATGTTCTGGACTTCAGTAGTGGTCCTGGTTACCCAACCTTGTGAAGGCACACTGGATTTTAGGCTCTGCAGTGATTAAAGTGGTAAATTTTTATTATGCCTGCCTTGCCACAGAGAGAAAAAACAAAGAAGGGCACACGTATGCATGTGCATGAAAAGCTGTTTGGAGCTGCGGAGCCCCCTGTTGGAATAGTGGTGATTCGGGGGAAGTCGTAAAATGATTGGGAGGTCGGAAGTTTCAATGGCACCTGTAACGTCGTGTTGCCTGAAAACGCCCTGCAGTGTATATGGCAACATGTCAGCACTTATTAAATCTGGGCTAGCCTGTATTTATTGGTACGATTCTCTCCGTTTTCCTTTTTCTTTTTTTTTTAAAGATTTTTTTTTTTATTTATTTGACAGAGATCACAGGTAGACAGAGAGGCAGGCAGAGAGAGAGGAGGAAGCAGGCTCCCTGCTGAGCAGAGAGCCCGATGTGAGACTCGATCCCAGGACCCTGGGATCATGACCTGAGCCGAAAGCAGAGGCTTTAACTCACTGAGCCACCCAGGTGCCCCTCCATTTTTCTAAATATTTGAAATCTATTGTAATTAAAAGAGAAGAAAGGCTGGTGGCTTTGAAACCTGTTTCTGAGCAGCTCTGAGTGTGAATGTGCCTTCCACCCCACCCACCTGTGCCCCGAGCGCAGGTGACTTAGGGAACAGGGAACATTAGATTTCATTGTCTTTTGGCCTGGCTGTATCCTATTATTTTAGATTCTATTGAAATTAATGATGCGGGGACCTTAGTTTTTTTCTACCTAGACCCAGAACCCTGACTCTGATCAATGAATTCCATCTTCTAGACGCATAGTGATGGGCTGGGGGTTTTCATCTCAGAAAATTGCTTTTCCCCCCTTTATTTGGTGGTAGACCGAATTTTCCTTTCAGGCTTCAAGATAAGGCAAGAAACTTGTATTCTCAGTTTGCAACTTTTAAAATGAGTTATTCTGTCATCATTATATAAGCAATTCTCCAATCTATAGAACCTCTCAGAGATGATGAAGTGGGAGAAGGGAGAAACTCAGATGTTAATTTTAGATGTTAGAGATTATGTCGCACAACAAATAAATTCGGGGAGTATCACTGGCGATGAGGCGGGAGATGGTTGGGGGTTGTTTTTCCTCAGCAAGATTTAATACCTTTTTGCCTGTAAAATAAAGTGATTGTCCTGGTTATTTTGGAAGCCCCTACCCAATAAAGTCAACAATGATTTAAACGAGATTTAGCTAAACATGCATCGAGCATCAAACATGAAGCCACGGGAGTTGGTATTGTTCAAACCTTTCCTAAAGGGTTCTTCAAGGTCACATTGTCCAACAAACTCATTTTACAGATGAGGAAATGGAGGCCCAGTTTAGCAATACATCTTGCCCCAGATCCGGAAGTCTGTTTTCCTCTTTCAAGGTCAAATTCCTATGGGAGCTACTCGAAAATCTACCTCCCTTGCTGATCTTGACTTTGAATATCTGTTGTGCGTTTCTAAAAAAAACAAACTTTTCCTTCCAAGGACACAGATTCCCCCCTAAAAAGATTTTCCTGTGGGATGATCATGCTAGGAAAAGATCCCTGACTATTGGAGGCAGAAAGCCTGCTTCAAGTCCTTGCCTTGACTGAGAACCTGTACGAGTTCCCAAGCCAGCTTCTCCCCTACACACGGATCTAAGGATCTCTAAGTCCAAGGGCTGTTGCGACATGGCAAATATTTCCTGTGCTTGAGAAACTTGAATTCAAATACAGGGGCTCTGAGGGCGGGAGCTGGGCCTATGCATGAACCCAGATGGCCACACAGAGTTCGGCTTCCTGTGGCGGCACGGGGCCAGCAAGAGAGAGCTGGCTTCTCTCAACGCCCTTGCTGTGTGCTAGGCACCCGCACCGTCACAGTTCGTGGGCTTTGTTTTGTAAGCTTCGTCGAGCCCTATCACGTAGATGCTGCCATTGTCCCTTCTACTGATGGGAAGGTAAGGCACAGGGAGGTTGAGCAGCTTGCTACCAGGTCGCATGGCTGCTGAGAGGAGCTGGAATTTGCATGAGGATCCCTCAGGTTCCGGTGCTCCTGCCTGTGGCCACAGGCTGGTCTTCCTCTCTGGTTTTGTGGCCTAGAACACATTCTTAGATTGCTTAAGTGTCTCTTACACCTGAGCTCCAGCTCTTTCTTGTCTCAAGCCCAGGAATTTTTGGAGCATCCTCATGGCTCAAAACATCCGTTCAAAACACACGCTGTCCTTCCCCAGCTCCTCCCTCTCCCAGGAGAGTGAGAGCAGGCTGATGGTCTAATTGCTACCATTTCCTGACCACCTACTGCGTGCCTGCCTGCCGGCCACTGTTGGACACTCACAGACGGGTCTCAATTAATTGTCAAAATGACCGTATCATGTTGACATTATTGTCCATGTTTTCTAAGATGTGGAGAAGGATGTCCAGAGTGAGTAAATATCCAAGGACAAAGAGCTAGCAAAGACAGCAGAGTTGGGTTTCCAATCCCGGCCCGTCATACCCCAAAGTCTTCATTCTTTCTGAAAATATCATACTGCCCTCAGAAGGAGGAAACACCAAATGTGCCCCCAAGGTGGTGTCACTTCCTCTCTTTGATGGTGTGTACACACCTGTGTTGCTAGAAGGAGGTAGAGTGAGGGCAGATGTGCTTAGAATGAGCATGAAAAGCCAATCAAGAGACGCCTTGGGGAGGCCAACAGAACCTTTTGCAATTTTGACCTTCAACCCCTGACTAACATCCTACTGGGATGTCCCAGTACTCTCTACTGGGATGGGGGATAGTGAAGAAGTTGGTCTACATCTGCATGGATAATCTTCAGCGTGGGGCTGAGCCATGACTCGGAAGTCGGGTGGGTTTGGCTTCAAATTCTGACTCTTCCACTTACGAGCTGTTTGATCTCGGGTGAGTGACTTCCCCTCTCTGAAGCTCAGCATTTCCATCTGTAAATGGGGACAATTTTGCCTTCTCTATCAATAGAGAAGAACTCAAGTTCTGGTGGGGATTGAGCTAAGCCATGTAAATCTATTGGAATAGTGGTACTGTAAACAATCGTTTTTGTTGAGTAGTAAATAATGAAGAAACAGAGGAGTGAATCAAGCAAAGCTTTGGGGTGCTGTCAAGGAATGAGAGAAATATTCAGGCTATACCTTCTTGGGTGACTAATAGGCTGTGCATTTGTGGTGTTTCTGATCCTGGGGTAAAGCCCACTAATTATTCTCAATGACCCTATAATGCCAGCAGCATCTGCTGGGAGCTGGTGTGTGTGTGGGGGGGGGAATGATTCACACCAGATTCCATCTGCCGTCTCCGGGGACAGAGCCAGGTGACTTATTCGAGCCTTCCCTTGGATGAAGTCTTCCCCATGACCTTTCCAGGTTCTAAAAAGAATTAGGGGCTAACGAAAATGCTTCTAAAAATCTCGTTTGAGGGGCACCTGGGTGGCTCAGTAGGTTAAAGCCTCTGCCTTTGGCTCAGGTCGTGATCCTGGGGTCCTGAGATCGAGCCCCGCATCGGGCTCTCTGCTCAGTGGGGAGCCTGCTTCCCCCTCTCTCTCTGCCTGCCTCTCTGCCTTCTTGTGTTCTCTGTCTGTAAAATAAATAAAATCTGTAAAAAAAAAAAATCTTGTTCGACATTTATTAAGATGGCTAACTGGACACCATTAGAATGTGGGTTTTATGTAAGTCACTCTCAGGTTGGCAGCTGGGTCCATGTGAGGGAGATTTGTTCTCAGTTCCCCTGGACTCTGATACAGCTTCCGAGATAACCACCGATGGGAGGGACTGGTGTCTCAGATAATGGACTTCTCTAGTTCATGGAAAAATCAGTCCTTCTGTTGTTCTTCTCTCTTAGAATTATCTAGTCATGCTTGAGAGTATTTTCTTCTCAAGGCCCCAAGAGGTTGCCATAGTTACTGTTAGGTTTGCTTGTATCAAAATTAGAACATTAGCATGGTAGGTTTAAAATAGAAATAATGTAACTTTTTGACAACGTAACAGGGAGGGGGGATGCCCCAGTCCCCTGAGGGCATGGCTGAGCTGTGCCAAGAGTCCAGGGATACGTGGACACCAAGAAGTGAGGGCTTCTGTGCTTTGTGTCCCAGACCATGACCTTGGCTCTGGATGGGCATCAGGGATTGGGATCTGGCTCTGATGTTCGTTCTCAGTATGACCTCAGGCAAGTCACTCTCCCTCTTAGGCCTTTTGTCATCGTCCCAACTGTAAATAAGGAGGTTAGACTGAATAATCTCAAAACTTCCTTCCACTTCTGGAATTCCAGAATTCTGAGCTCGGTCTTTGGGGCTTTCTAACTAGTTTAAAACCCATACCCTTTCCATGTAAGTCCACCAGAGGGCGCCATGTCCCCTGTTTTATCGGTGTCCCAGGGCGGAGAGACCTGCTCACTCTGGTAAGTGTCCTGCAAGAGGAAAGAACAGGACCCAGTCCCTGCTTGCCAGGGGAGGCAGATGGAAAAAAACACACCGCTGAAGTGGTCCCTTAGGTCTACAGTTGACAAGGGGTCTTCATATCCATTGTCATTCTGATCTCACGCCACTTGCCTGGGCCGGATGCCCCTTTCCCATGTTTTGGAGCCCGAGGTCCTGCTTTGGACCATGTGGGACCTTACCTCCTCACTCCCCCTTACTCCTTTGGCCATTTCCCACTGGATGTGGAGGGGCCACCTCTGTTTCTAAGGGGCTTCTGTTGAGTCCCGAAGACGTTGCACACACGGTGATTGGAACAAAATTTGAATGCATGGCAGGTTGAATCGGGACCAGATGCTGAGCTGCGTGGGTAGACTAACTAAAACTTCTTTCCAGCAAAGCTCTGCTTTTGGAATTGAGACCCAATCATCTGTCAAGTGAGGTGGCTGATGGGAGCTCTTATGGTCCTGGTCCCGCCACCAGCAGAATCTACCCAGGCTCACTGAAGTGGCAAAGGAATTTTTGAAAAGGGATCGGGAAACTCTCAGAATCTCCAGGAGGGCCAGAGGGTGAGAGTCTGAAATGATGTAGCTGGAAACTGTGTCCAGTCCCACTGTGGGGACTTTTCTAGGAAAAAAAATACCACTGCTGCAGGTGTGCTATTGATGTGACTGTGCATTAACCTTTGCGTAGGAAAAATTTGAAATATGTATGAAAACATTCTTCCCCTGGAATTAACTTCCTAGACCATCTCCAAGAAAAATAGCTATAAATCTGTCTGAAGATACAGTCACGAAGGATCACCATGTCGGTTATAATAAGTAGCAAAATCTGGAGAAAATCTAAATGTTCAACAGTTGATTGCTTATACTAAGAATGCTGTAGCCATGCTACCAGTCCGCATTAGATTTGGCCCTGTGTAACAGAAAACCCCAAATAACAGCAACTTAAACATATATGGGTTTATTTTTCTCTATTGGAAGGAATCCTGGAGGTAGCGTTTGGGGGTTGCGTCATCTGGAACTCACGTGCCTTTGTCCTTTGGCATCGCTGTTTTTTGTGCATGGTCAAAGTGGCTGCCGGCGCTCCAGCCATGTCTTTGCATCCCATGTGGAAGGGAGAGGTCGCAAAAATGAGGGTGTCCTTAGCACTTAGTCCTCTGGCCAGATGTATCTGCAAAGAGAACCAGAGAGTGGATTTTCAGCTGGACACCAGCTGGGCACCATGCCTGCAGATCTGGCTTAAGGAGTAAAAGAAAGAAGAAAAAAGTGTGTATTGGGTAGGCTTAGGGTCTTCAAACATTTTTGCTTACATATCCCTCAACAGAATTTTGAAAACTTACTGACCACCTTGTACATTCTTAGATGTCCCTGAATTTTTTTTTTTTTAAGTTACAGGTGTATATGAATACAAAGGAGACAATTTCTCATCCATTTTTATAGTGACACAAAACAGTAAAACTATTGTATCACTTTAAAAAATATATCTAGTGGTACATAAATGCCACCGTGATATGACAGCCGCCATCCTCCTTCTAAAAATAAACAGGCAAGTTCTTCCCCAGTTGGAAATCTCCTATTCTTCCTTTTTTTTTCCTCATTCTATTTCCTATACAGATTTTATCTTTCTTTTTTTCTTTACTTTTAGTGATTTTATTCATTTTTCAGAAAGAGAGAGAGAGAGCACAAGCAGGAGGAGCAGTGGGCAGAGGGAGCAGAGGGAGAAGCAGACTCCCACTGAGTAAGGAGCCTGAGGCGGGACTCAATTCCAGGACCCTGGGATCACTACTTGGGCCAAAGGTAGATGCTTAACTGACTGAGCCATCCAGGCATCCCTACAGAATTTTTTCTGACATATGTTTTTCAGCTTGAACTTCTTTTCTTGATCACTTTAGGACACCTCTCAGCCACAGCATATTTATAGAAATAGAAATTTTACTTTTAACTTCATGTGGCTATAAGAATCTACTAAAGTTTTTCTTTGAATTAACATTATAGTTATAACTACTATTCAATTGATAAAAATAGTAGAAACATAGCAACTTTTTGGCAATATAAAACATAAAATGAGACTGATTGATTGGTTTGAAGTATAACTAACATTCATGGTAATATTGGTAGCGGAAAAACGAGGCTTAAAAAAAAAACTAATTTATATGTCTGTGGATGAGTATTGGTGCTGGGAAGAGTAGACATACTTGTCAGTTATATTTCTGATTTTTTTTTTTCACTGACTTAAGCATCCCAATAGGTACCTTGTTATCGAAGGGTAAGTTAGGATCTGTTGTTAATTGAGAAAATACCTACAGACCAATATGAGTGAATGATACTGTTTTTGTTATAAATGTGTCTGAAAGGTTAAAAACAAATGACTTAGTCTAGGCAAAGGATTAGGATTTTAATTTTTCTTGTATGCCAAATGTCCAAAGCTTCAAAAATGTCTTTCTTTCCCCGTTCCCTCTTTTTCTCCCTTGCTTTCACACATGAATATCTATTTTACATTAATTTTATATATTTTAAATTTCACATTTTTTATATATTTTACATTTATTTATGATATATATTTAATCTCTATACTTAATTCAGATATTAAGCATACCATTCAAATAACTTTGACAAATGCACATCCAGACACCAAGTACTTCCATCAACCCAGAAAATTCCCTCATGTCCTTCCTGGTCGATTCTCCCCTTATTGGGAATTCCCAAATAATCACTGATTTAACATTTATTGCCATAGGTTATTTTTGCCTATCCTAGAATGCCGGGTGAATGTATCCTACAGTGTGTACTCTTTCATGCTTGGTTTCTTTCACTTAGTACTATAACCTTAAGACACAATCATGTTGTAACATTCACGAGTAATCTGTTCCTTTCTATTGTTGCTTAGTATTCCCTGGTATGAAGATACTGCAATTTAGTCTTTCTCCTGCTCATGACATCAATTCTTCTTTAAAAAGATATTCATTTTAGAGTAGCTTCAGATTTACGGAGAAGTTTCAAAGATAGTACAGCTCCCCCCTCTGTTAGCGATTTGTCCCAACTCATGAAGTCAAAAATGATACAATATTAAGTCAAGTCCACAATGCGTTTCAATTCCTCCATTTTCCCCTGATGTCCTTTTGTTGTTGGTTGTTCCAGAATTCCATTCAGAATACCACATGACATGTAGCTGTTTTGGGTTCTTTTTCTCTTTTCTTAAAGGCTCCTCTGAGGGTGCCTTTGAATTAACATTCAAAGGCTCAGTTGTTAAGCGTCTGCCTTCAGCTCAGGTCATGATCCCAGGGTCCTGGAATCGAGTCCCGCATCGGGCTCCCCACTCAGCAGGAATCCTGCTTCTTCCTCTCCCATTCCCCCTGCTTGTATTCCCTCTCTCGCGACCTCTCTCTCTGTGTCAAATAAATAAATGAAAATCTTAAAAAAAAAAAAAAAAGTTTCCTCTGAGCTGTGACAGTTTCTCAGATGTTCCCTGCTTTTGATGACCTAGAGAGATTTGAGGGCAAATATCTTATAGAATGTCCTTCACTGGGGATTTGCCTGATATTTTTCTCATGATCAGGCTGGAGTTACAGGTTTTGGGAAGGGAGACCATGGAGGCGGAGTGCCATCTTCGTCACATGACAAGGGGACAGGCGATCAACCTGACTTACCGCTGGTGATGTTAAACCTGATTCCTAGCTGAGGTATTGCTTTGGACATTGGGAGCTCTTTTTCGTTTTCTCCTATGTCTCTTGGATATGCCCCCAGCCGTTTTTGTTTTTTTTTTTTTTTTTTTTTTTTGAGTATTTTCCCACTTTCTGGCAGGTAAAATTTCTCTAGGTTTATCTTCTATATTTTCTGCCCCAGTCCTGGAATCAGCCATTTCTCCCAGGAGTCTTGTTTTTTAAAATTTTAATTTAATTTAATATCTATCTATCTATCTATCTATTTATTTTACTGGAGAATGGAATTACAAACCAACATCTGAGTGCTGGCTCCTACCTTTCCTTTTGATACAAAACTTCTTACCATGCACAATTCAACTTCAAAAGGCCATTTTGATCACATGTTCTCAAATGGTACCCCATCCCCAATTAATTGCTGCCTGTGACATACTCTTTAAAATATCTTTATAGGACTTATTATGACATACTTATCCTGTCTCATACGTATGCTCACACACTTAAAATAAACTGTGCACTGTGTTCTGCAAATTGCTTTCTCCAACCCCACAATATATTATGGATATCTTTCCAGATCGATGTAGCTGATTCTATCATATTAAACAAAATAACTATTTAGTATTCTTTTTCTCTCTCTGTGTTCCTTTGCACACACATGGAATAAAGTTTGCATGGCTGGCACTTTAGAGAATTTCAAATTTTCTACTATTACAAGAAGTACCATGAAGAATGTGTATGCCATCGTGAATTTTTGGGTGTTGAACAGTGGCTCTAATACTTTAAAAAGAATTTAGGAGGGGCTTTTACATGAAACCCTCATATTTACGGGATAGCCGCTGCCATCATTCTCACTTTACAGATGAGAAAAGCTAGGTTAGGCTGAACAGCTTTTCCATATCACACACATGGTAGGTGGTTGTCTGGATTTGAATTTCAGATATGGTTGACTCCAGAACAAAAGAGCATAAATATTATGCAATTATTGTATTTGAAGGTAATTCGAGGGTCAAAATTTCTTAAAATTCCCAATAAATACCCCAGCATGTATTCCCAATGTGTGTGTATATATATCCCTTTCCAAAAGTTGTATGTGGTTCTTCAGCCTATAATTCTGTTCCAGATCTTGGAGGAAAAAAAAAAAAAAAGAATTCCTGTTTTTGAGAAGGGTTAGAAGGTTAACCCTCTAATAGAAATAGTTCTCAAAGGAATGCATGTTTCTTTACTTTGATTTCCAGGATTGTCCCATTTTGACCTGATTGTTACCATTAGTACTGCTTACCAAATATTTCCAGATCTTTGTTAATCAGGCCAAAAGAATCTCAGTCATCTTCTACATGTGACTTACAGGACTCTCCTGGATGTGATAGAGAAGAGGGAGATGAAGAGTCACACAGAGCTTTTTTTTTTTTTATAATTTAAATTAACATGTAATGTATTATTTGCTTCAGGGGTACAGGTCTGTGAATCATTAGTCTTAACACAATTCAAAGCTCTCACCATAGCACATACCCTCCCCAATGTCCATAAACCAGCCACCCTATCCCCCCACAACCTCCCTGCCCAGCAACCCTCAGTTTGTTTCCCAAGATTAAGAGTCTCTTATGGTTTTTCTCCCTCCCTGGTCCCATCTTGTTTCATTTTTTCCCCCTCCTCATCCCTCACAAGCCCCTGCCCTGCCCCTCAATTTCCTCATATCAAAGAGATCATAGGATAATTGTCTTTCTCTGGCTGACTTACTTTGCTTAGTATAATACCCTCTAGTTCCACCCACATTGTTGCAAATGGCAAGATTTCAGTTTTTGATGGCTGCATAGTATTCCATTGTGTATATATACCACATCCTCTTTATCCATTCATCTGTTGATGGACATCTAGGCTCTTCCCATAGTTTGGGTATTGTGGATATTGCTGCTATAAACATTCAGGTGCATGTGCCCCTTCAGATCACTACATTTGTATCTTTAGGGTAAATACTGAGGAATGCAATTGTTGCGTTATAGAGTAGCTCTATTTTAAACATTTTGAGGAACCTCTATTCTGTTTTCCAGAGTGGTTACACCAGCTTGCATTTCTACCAATGGTGTATTTCCCCTTTCTCCATATCCTTGCCAACATCTGTCGTTTCATGACTTGTTAATTTTATCCATTCTGACTGGTGTGAGGTGGTTATCTCACTGTGGTTTTGATTTGCATTTCCCTGATGCTGAGTGATGTTGAGCACTTTTCCATGTATCTGTTGTCCATTTGGATGTCTTCTTTGCAGAAATATCTATTCATGTCCTTGCCCATTTCTTGACTGGATTCTCTGTTCTTTGGGTGTTGCGTTTGATAAGTTCTTTATAGATTTTAGATACTAGCCCTTTATCTGATATGTCATTTGCAAATATATTCTCCTATTCTGTCTGTTGTCTTTTGATTGTGTTGACTGTTTCCTTTGCTGTGCAAAAGCTTTTGATCTTGATGAAGTTCCAATAGTTCATTTTGCCCTTTCTTCCCTTGCCTTTGGTGATGTTTCTAGGAAGAAGCTGCTGAGTTCGAAGAGGTTGCTACCTGTGTTCCCAAGAATTTTGAATGGTTCAAAATGGTTGAAAGACTTTAAGGTCTTTCAACCATTTTGAGTCTATTTTTGTGTGTGGTGTAAGGAAATGGTCCAGTTTCATTCTTCTGCACGTGACTGTCCAATTTCCCCAACACCATTTGTTGAAGAGGCTGTCTTTTTTCCCATCGGACATTCTTTCCTGCTTTGTTGAAGATTAGTTGACCGTAGAGTTGATGGTCCATTCCTAGGCTCTCTATTCTGCTCCATTGTTCTATGTATCTGTTTTTGTGCCAGTACAATACTGTCTTGATGATTATAGCTTTGTAATAGAGCTTGAGGTCTGGAATTGTGATGCCATCAACTTTGGTTTTCTTTTTTAACATTCCTCTGGCTATTCAGGGTCTTTTCTGGTTCCATATAAATTTTTGGATCATTTGTTCCATTTCTTTGAAAAACATTGATGGTATTTTGATGGGGATGGCATTAACCCTTTTGTTCCCTGAACGCTTTCCATAGAGTTTTGGAGGATGTGAATGAAGGTGGCGGCCTCCCAGTCTCTGGCCAGGAGATGCCAAGAGCTCGGGCCCCATTTCTTAGCGTGCCCTCAGAGAAAAGCAGTCAATCCCTCCTGTCTCCCATCTCTGGCTGCACTCTGAGCTCACCCGGCCTGTGACCAAGCATTTCTATCTCTGGCGCATGCCCCGTTTGGAGTCTCCAAACCCAGCAGATTCCTGCTGTGCATTCGTGGGCCACTCCCTTTGGGGGAGAAAGGTGAGTCTCCCTGGGTCTGCTGCTTTTGGCATTCCTGCCTGAAGATCAGTGGCCAACTGTGCTGCAGATCATGTTTTAAGGTAACCCCAAGCTGAGAGCCCCTCCTAAGTTCCGTCTCTGTAGCCAGCTTCCCCGCTCTGATACCTGCGAGCTCTGCTACACTCAGACACCTCCGATCCTTCTGTGACCCTGCAGGACCTGAGACCACACTGTCTCCTCGAGGATGCCACTCCCTGCTTAGCCTCCAGAGTGACGTTCCTCACTGGATCCGATTTCTAAAAGTTCCAATTTTGTGCTCCACTGCTCTGTCACCTGCCAGCTCCTACCCCCTCAGTCTGCCTTGGATTCACTTCTCTGCATGTCATACCTTCTGGGAAATGGTCTCTTTTCTGTTCCTAGAATTGTTGCTCTTCTTCTCTTCTCTCTCCTGTTGAGTTTGTAGGTGTTCAGAATGGTTTGATAACTATCTAGCTGAACTCCTGGGACCTGATGATATTTAGGTCTCCTACTCCTCTGCCCTCTTGCTCCTCTAGCTATTGTCACACAGAGATTTTATGGACCAGGTCCAGAAGTGACATGTGTAACTTCTATCTGTCATGAATCATACCCACAGTGATACTTATAAGGGAGTTTGGGAAATAGAATCTAGAAGAGAGATGAGTTTATTTGGGATATATCCAGTCTTTTCTACATTGAATTTCATCTTCCACAGTATAGAAAGTGTGGAAAATACTTCTATTTCATGGCTTTTTATGGGGATAGAAAGAATTATCATATGGGAAGCACTAATAGGGTACCTGACATCTAGTAGGTGCCCAACAGCACTGTTAATCTATGACTTTAATTTGGGTCTTATACACAAAGCTGCCCTGGCTTATAATGAGTCTTCATGACTGAACTTTCCATAGTGCCAGACATGATGACTGGCTCAGAGATGGTTCCCGATACAAATCTGATGGCTGACTGTTGGAGGCTGCTGGGAAAGGAGAAGGTTGAGATCTGCATGCTCCAGAGGTCCAGAAATTAGAGATGTCAGAGAGCAGGGGTGGAACGAGGCTCATCTCTGAGAAGAGAGGAGTCGTTAATAGTTGTGGTGGCTCATGACTTCCTTTTTGCATGATTGCTTGAAGACTCGAGGGGAGTGGGCCCTGCAGTGACACCAAGACCATGGTAGCCAAGGAACCATGGTTATGCTAAATGAGCCCCTGGAATAGGTGGGGAATTTGAAATAGACAGAAATGACTGTGGGGGATATCTCTTGGATTTTCTGCCTTTTTCCCTTTAAACAGGAAGAGTGAGCTTCCAGGGTGATATTAACAATGGTCAGCTCTAAGTCGGTCTTGGAAATTTGGCCTGTTGGGGTCCCCTTGTTGCTTGGGGCCCCTATCGTCAAGAGGAGTTCTGCCCCAACTCCTCTTCTTCCTGGTTTTATGAGCTCTCACCTCCCAGATTGTTAGTGTTTCTGTTCCAGAGATGCAAATATTGTTATCTATCCTACGGGGTTGTTGAAAGGCATATGCAAACCACGTCCACTATTAAATACACTACCTTCCTATCCTCTGTATCAAACCTGTTTTTCCCTGGGGTCTTCCAGCTTTGAGAGTAACACCATCATGCACTCCATGACTCACACCAGAAACATGGGCATTGTACTTGTTTCCTTCTCTTTCAACCACTACATTCTTTTTTTTTTTTTTAAAGATTTTATTTTTATTTATTTGAGAGAGAGAGAGAGAGAGAGAGAGAACAAGTGGGGGAGGGGCAGAGGGAGAGGGAGAACCAGCCTTTCTGTTGATCAACCACTTCATTCTATCAGTTGTTGGGGGCTGCTGGGTGTACCTCAACATCTCTGGCTTTACTTGTCTCTCCATCCCTCTGCCTATGCTTTAGTCCAGGCCACTGTCACCTCTTTCTTGGACAACAGCAACAGCAACCTCATAGATCTTCCTGACTCCAATCTTGCCCTGACCAGTTTTTTTTTTTTTTTTTCCCTGAGTGGGGCCAGAATAATCTTTCCAAACTAGAAATTTTATCAGGTCCTTCCCCTGTTTTTAGTTCATTCATGGCTCTCCAGGACCCTCCAGAGAAAGTCCAAAGTCATTAACATGGCCTATAGTGAAACTCATCCCTGGCTCTATGTCTTTGGCCTCATCTCTCTCTGTGCCCCTTAATTTCCCCCCTCACTCCCAGTCCTTTTCTCTCAATCATAATAAATCCCCTCCAGTTTCCCAAACACAGCAGTCTGCCCGTACCTCCAGGCCTTTGCCTGGGCTCATTCTTCTACTTAAATCTCACTTCACTAGCCCAACTCCTATTTAGCCTGGTCTCAATAGCTCTGGTTTTCCTTCCACTGGGAAACTTGCCTGCGATGTCTCCTTCACTCCTCCCTTTCCTGTGATCATCTGGTTCCTTGTTATTTTCCCCACTAGCCACAAGCTCCTTGAGATAATGGTTAGCCATGTATTTAGGCCACAGAAGGTTTTTAACTGATAACTGTTAGATTGAACTGAAGTGACTTTAACAACATATAGTCTCTTTTCTGAAAGAGTCCCTAATCAAGACAAAGACAGTAACTACTGGTATTGATTACCACATACTAACACTATGCTAGGTACTTGTTTTCTTTCTCTGAGTGAACAGATTAGTCTGAAGCTGCATATATTTCTATGTTGCTGGAAGTTACCGGACAGGACTGGGTTTGCAGTAGAGACAGTATCCTGTTGAGTCAGTAGATTCCTCCAAATCCATGTTAAGGGGGTCTAGTTCTTGGTGAAAGACTTCCTGTGTGCCACAGGTGCCAGAGGCGGAGCAAGTTTGATGGCCTTTGCCAGTGAGAAGTGAAGGAGTGGGGCATAGGGGTCAGGAGAGGGACACTCACTGGATGACTCAGTTGGTTGAACGTTGACTCAGTTTTGGCTCAGGTCATGATCTCAGGGTCATGAGATCAAATCTAACCTCAGGCTCCATGCTGAGTGTAGAGCTTCCTTAATATTCTCTCTTCCTCTCCATCTGCCCCCCTCCCCACTCATGGGCTTTCTCTGTTTCTTAAAAAAAAAAAAAAAAGGCAAGCCAGGAGAAGAAGTGTGGGGGTAGACTGCCCCTCTCCTTCCTAAAAACGGGAAATCTGACATCTGTTCCCCTACCCTCCCTCAATGTTGGAGAGGGCTGTTTATCCCACTTCTGAAGTCTTTTGAATATATGGACCTTTAGAGAACTTGGTCCTCTACAGTTGATGGCGCTGGCTGTGGAGAAGGTTGTGGAGAGCCAGTGGATCTGAGAGAAGCATGGGAGCTGCATTCCCACTGAAATGATAGAGGAATCTCCCTTGGGTGGAGTGGACCCCAAGAAAGTGCTTGGGGCTTAAACCTTCTTGCTGATTCTTCTGAGGGGAGGTGGGGGCTGTTGGGAGAAGTGGAGGAAGTTAAACCTTACCCAGGTTCCCACACCAAGGACTAGGTGGAAGGAAGTCCTTGGAGAGCCCTCCAAACAAGCACAAGTGACTTTACAAAACAGCCTGCATTTGCACACTGGCCCCCAGAGAGAAACAGCCTGTCCTTCAACAGATGGACTGAGAAGCAGAGACTCCTGACAAGAATAGGACTCATCTTCACCCCGAAAGATTCCCGTGTGTTTGTCTACACAAGGGAATGAGTGTCATGAACAACAAAGAAAGCAGACAGTCCCCCCACCAGTTGGGGAGTGAGGACAATCCCCCCACCATAGTTGGGTGAGGACAGAATCGCCTTTCTTCTCCATCTTTTCTGCACTAACAGCAGAGGCAGAGAGGCGGGGAAGTTGGAAGGGCTGAGAGAGCCACATCAAACCCCTTCTGGCCCAGGCTTCTGGTACCGCAAGCATGACTGGGCTGGAGAGCAAAGGAGGAGGAGAATTTGATGAAATGGGAATGAAAAAATGAATGGACCAAGATATAATAATAGAAATGAGACTATTATTAATATTTAAGGTGACTGAACAAAAGCAGAGTTGGATTGAACCATGCTTAAGGAAGCCCATTAGCCAGGAGCAAGGGAGAGCTGGACGCAGATAGAAAGAGCAAGAATTTGAAAAACTGTCATTTATTGTTTACATATCAATAAATTGAGAGTATCTTCATTTTTCCAACAGCCCCGCAGAAAAGGTATTAATTTCCTTTCCAGATGAAGAACTTGAGAGTCGTTTAAGAAACTTGTGGCAGATGGCCCAGGTAAAAGATGGGTAATTAAATTGCAGTGTGACAGCAACATGAACTTGAGAAAGTTACAGAAATAGTACATGGGAGCATGTGGTTTCTCCCACCTTGGAGAGAGGTGGGTTTACGGAAGTCCTGTTGGAGGAATTTGGAGCCAAGCTAGGTTTTAAGTGACCGATAGGATTTTCTTACCGATGGAGCATGGGATAAGGAATCCCAGAGAGGGGGAAGGGTTCTGGCAAAGGCCTGATGATATGGAAGAACAATCTGTGTTTGTAGAGCAATAGTACCCTGTATCCACCTGGGAATTTTGATGAAGAATGCTGAATTCTCCTCGTGAAGGCATGTTCTGATTCATAATATTTCTGGCAGTATTTGATGGTGCCATTTTCCTTGAAACTTGCCTACCTTGAGTGCTGACTTAAAAACAATTGCCCATTAAATTTTCAGAAAATGCCATGTCAACATTTTATTTTGCATTTTTTGATTACCAGTGAAGTTTCAGTGTTTTATTATCTATTTATTGGCTGTTTGTCTTTTTTTTTTGTCCATTTCCATTGAGGTGTTTATTTTTCTTCTTGATTTGTAAGAATTCATAGGTGGTTTTATTAATGTTTCATAGTTATTGGTTGCTTTTGAATTAATTTGTGATTTTTAAATTATTTATATAGTTAGTTTTGGTGATTTTTAAAATCCTACTTTTTGATTGATATATATTTTAATACTTGTCTAGTCCAAATGTCTTTTACTTCTTGGCTTCTACTGTCAGAGCTCTTAGGAAGTCTTGTACCTTTTTATGATAACTATTTCATCATTATTTTCTTCCAGTGCAGTTACTGTTTGATTTTTTAAAAAGACTTTTTATTTATTTATTTGAGAGTGGGAGAGCACATGAGTAGAAGTGGAGGTGCTGAGCAGGGAGCTGAATGCAGGGCTCCATCCAAGGCTTAGAAATCATGACCTGAGCTGAAGGCAGATGCTTAAGTGACTGAGCCATCCAGGCACCCCTGATTTTTTATTCCTGTTTAATTTCATATTTCTGTTTTTGTAGGTTGTAAACTGAGAGTTAAGCTTGGAGATATTACTAGTAGGACCAGAATAAGGACCTTGTTTTGTTTTAGCCAAGTTCATGAGTTTGTGTGTAGGCAATTTGAGTTATCTGAGGTTTCTTGCTCCCCTTCCCCACCTCAAATTTCCCTCTCAACTTACTTCCATTAGGCTACGGTGTTATGGAAGATTAAATATAGCTACATGTTTTTTGCTAATCTGTTGAAAGGTGAAATCTAGAAATAGACCCACATAAAATAGAGAACCAACTGGTAGCCACCAGTTGGGGGGATGGACTGAATGAAAGGAGTGGGGTGGGAGGTGCAGGCTTCCAGTTATGGAATGAATGTCTTGGGATAAAAAGTACAGCACAGGGAATATAGCTAATGATATTGTAATAGTGTTGTAGGGTGACAGATGGGCTTGTCAAATCAGTACGTTGTATACCTGAGGCTAATGTAACATTGTATGTCAACTATACTTCAGTAAAAAAGAAAAAAGAATAGTCTATTTCCCCTACCCTTGATTCTGGGCTTACTTTGATCAGTAGAACATGATGGAAGCAGCGCTCCATGACTTGGGAAGCTAGCTCATAGAATCTCTGCAGCATCTGTCTGGGCGGGTCTCATGGACTGGTCCCTCTTGGGACACTTGTTGTCAGAACTGAGATGTGAGGAACCTAAGCCAGGTGTAGCTCTCTGGTCCACAGCCCAAGTGGAGCTCCCAGCCGACAGCCAGGATCAAATTCTAGCCATTGAGGGAACCATGCTGGGTGTTCCAGCCCATTGATTCCAGATGACTGTAATCATCTCAGCTCACCCTTTGTCAAGTGCAGAGGAATTGTTTGTCAATCCAGAGAATTGTGAGAATTTATAACTTGTTCTTTTAAGCATTAATACTTGATGACTTGTTGCTCAGTGAAGGGTGATGGAAACAGATACTCACCACCATACTGAAACACTGCTTATCAAAGGTGCCAGTGGTCTTTCTGATGTCCAGTCCAGTGGTCACTTCTTGGGTCTTACCTTGTGTGGTCTCCAGCAGCATTGTTTCTTAAAAAGTTCCTTTCTCGAATGGGAGAAGATATTTGCAAATGACAGTACAGATAAAAGGTTGATATCCAGGATCTATAAAGAACTCCTGAAACTCAACACACACTAAACAGACAATCATATCAAAAAATGGGCAGAAGATATGGACAGACACTTCTCCAATGAAGACATACAAATGGCTATCAGACACATGAAAAAATGTTCATCATCACTAGCCATCAGGGAGATTCAAATTAAAACCACATTGAGCTACCACCTTACACCAGTTAGAATGGCCAAAATTATCAAGACAGAAAACAACATGTGTCGGAGAGGATGTGGAGAAAGGGGAACCCTCTTACACTGTTGGTGGGAATGCAAGTTGGTGCAGCCACTTTGGAGAACAGTGTGGAGATTCCTCAAGAAATTAAAAATAGAGCTTCCCTATGACACTGCCATTGCACTCCTGGGTATTTACCCCAAAGATACAGATGTAGTGAAAAGAAGGGCCATCTGTACCCCAATTTTATAGCAGCAATGGCCACGGTCACCAAACTGTGGAAAGAACCAAGATACCCTTCAACAGACGAATGGATATGTATATGTATATGTGGTCCATATACACTATGGACTATTATGCCTCCATCAGAAAGGATGAATACCCAACTTTTGTAGCAACATGGACGGGACTGGGAGAGATTATGCTGAGTGAAATAAGTCAAGCAAAGAGACTCAATTATCATATGGTTTCACTTATTTGTGGAGCATAACAAATAGCATGGAGGACAAGGGGAGATGGAGAGGAGAAGGGAGTTGAGGGAAATTGGAAGGGGAGGTGAACCATGAGAGACTATGGACTCTGAAAAAGAATCTGAGGGTTTTGAAGGGGCGGGGGATGGGAGGTTGGGGGAACCAGGTGGTGGGTATTGGAGAGGGCATGGATTGCATGGAGCACTGGGTGTGGTGCAAAAATAATGAATACTGTTATGCTGAAAAAATAAAAAATTAAAATAAAAAAAAGAAAATCAAAGCAATTAGGAAAAAAAAGTTCCTTTCTTTCAGCTCAATGACCCCCCCACCCTCTACTCTCCTGGATTTTCTTTTACCTCACTGGCTGACACTTCTCAGTTTCCTTTGTATCTCTTTTATTTAACCTTTAAATCTTGGGATGTCTTGGATGCTCTTGAGTCTCTTTCTTCTTCTGTATCTGTGTGGTTTTTCTGGGTGACCTCACTCAGCCCATGGCTTCAAAAATATCTCTGTGTAACCAACTGTCCTTCAGTTAAGAAAATCTCTGCATTGATGATATGCAAGTATGTTGGTTTGTGTTGTGTTCCCTGTGTCCGTACAATTGTATTGCTTATTACTTGTCTGACATCTCCACTTAGTTGTTCAAAAGGCATCATGAGACTTACGTAGTGAAAGTACAACTCTGGATTCTCCCCACAGCCAAGGCCAAGTGAAGTCAGCTTTAGTAAATGGTAGCAACATCCACCCAGATGCTAAAGCCCAGACAACTAGGTGTTACCTTGACTCCTCTCTTTCCCTCTTTCCCCATATCCATTCCAGTATTAAATCATGTGGAATCTATTTGAAAAACGTAATCCAAATCAAACCACTTCTTTTGAATCTATCTATAGACTATAGCCCCATTTTGTCTCCTTGGATCATCCAAATGATCCCCTACATGGTGTTTTTCTTTTCACTCTTGTACCTTTGCAATATATTTCTAAACCACAGGCAGATGGCTCTTTGAAAATATAACTCAGGTTATGTCACTACCTTACTTATTTTTTTTTAAAGATTTTTATTTATTTTTCAGAGAAAGAGAGCACACACAAGCAGGGAGAGAGGCAGGCAGAGAGAGAGGAGGAAGCAGGCTCCCTGCTGAGCAAGGAGCCCAATGCGGGACTCGATCCCAGGACCCCAGGATCATGACCTGAGTGGAAGCCAGCCGGCTTAACCCACTGAGCCACCCAGGTGTCCCACTTTTTTTTTAATTAAAGATTTTATTTATTTACTTGAGAGAGAGAGAGAGAGAACATGCCCATGAGCAGGGGAATGGGGGAGAGGCAGTAGGAGAGGGAGGAGGGAAGGGAAAAGGGGTGGAGGGAGAGGGACAAGCAGCCTTCCTGCTGAGCAAGGAGCCTGAGGCAGGGCTCCATCTCAGGACACTGAGATTATCACCTGAGCCTGAGGAAGACGCTTAACTGAGTGAGTTACCTCAGCGCTCCATTATCTTGCTTACTTATAATGGGTTCTGATTGCCTGTGGATTAGAGCCCTACTCTTTCTCCTTATACAGAGCCCTACATGGTCAGGCCCGATTTTCCACTCTAACCTCATCTGTCGCTGCACTGCTTACCCCCACCTCCTCGTCTTAGGCCATACTGGCTTTCTGTTGGTTCCCTTGAACTCTTCAAGGAACTCATCACACTTCAAAGCCTCTGCACTAGTTACTCTCTGTACCTAGAATTGTCCCTCTTTTGATCAACAGCTGTTGGTTCCTTTCTGGCCACCCAACCACTCCTGAGTCCATCACCATATTTTCTCCAGGTAGTGACTGGCTTGTTATGTTGCCTCCATTAGAATATCATTTCCATGAGAGCGCAGGTCTTGCCTTTCCTGCTCATGATGGTGTCTCTGGCAATAATGTCTGGATATTATTATTTAATTATGTAATGTCCAGACATTATTATTTAATTGCTGGATATGCTAATAATGTCCTGTGTGTAGTAGATACTCAACAGATAAGAATTGAAAGGAATAATCACTAATCCTTGAGGTCACTTCCTCATTTTCTTCTGCTTCCTTTGAGCCAGAAATAAATAAAATGCCGTTAAAAGTGAGAAACGCCAGCAAGCCACCCAGGCAGGAAGATGAAAGTGGTCTCCCACCATCTTGCCTCACAGCATCGGTGATGCTTGTGACTCTTTGAATAAAGCCTGGCTCAGGAGGTCCACACCAGCTCCATTGACTGCTTTGGTCTTATCTGGCCTCCCTGCTCTGTGCCAATCTCTTTCTCCATCTTCCTCCCTAAATATCAACTCTTCTCTTCATTCCTCTATTTTTCACATTGATTCCACCATCGAAGTGCCTGTTCTTTTTGTCATGACAGATCCTTCATAATCCACCCCTGGCCCTCCCCCAACAGGCTGGCACACCTTGATCAAGCTCTGGCTACAAGTTGGGCCTGTTCAGTCACGTGATCCCCTGCAGCCCTCCTGGTGGCAAGCGCCACACCTGGCACACATCATACAAAGAAGCTCTGGCCTCCGTCTCTGGACAGGTGAAGAGAGACTGGGGAGGAGAAAGTTCTTGGAATTTCTCCCACCTAACTTCATCAGGGCAGCGTCGCTCTGTCTTCACCTGATGGAATCCCTTTCAGCCAGGGTGAGATTTTTTTTTCTTTTTGAATTTTAATTGATTTATCACAAAGCGTTAAAAGCAAGCAATATAATGTTAATAAAAATTTTTAGATATTTAAAACAAAAACAGCAGTGCAGAAAACAGCATTAAAATGTTTGCATATTACAGACATTTTAACACTTCCACATTCTTTTTGGAATCCAGGCTTTTAAGTCTGGGGAACATGTTAAATTACAGGCTGTTCTACATAAAAGGATATGGAAATCTTACACTTTCTTTACCGTAAAGATGGAAAAGCAGGGTGAGATTTTTTTTTTTTTTTTTAATTTACTTGACAGAGAGAGATCACAAGTAGGCAGAGAGGCAGACAGAGAGAGAGAGGAGAAAGCAGGCTCCCTGCCGAGCAGAGAGCCGGATGTGGGACTCGATCCCAGGACCCTGAGATCATGACCTGAGCCGAAGGCAGTGGCTTAACCCACTGAGCCACCCAGGCTCCCCTAGCAGGGTGAGATTTTAAAGGCAGCCTGTGGAAACCCCTTTGGAAAGCACAGCTCCGAGAGGCTGTAGAGAGGCTTTGGAAGGCTGGACTGTGAACGTGCACACTATAGCTGGTTTTTATCTCTAAGTGGAGTTGCTGTACCTTCAGCTGAGCAACACTGCCCTCCAAGCACTGGGCCTGTTGCCTGGATAAAGCATACCCACACCTTGAAATGAGGGACCCAACTTCCGCTCACATTCTTAATGGACACTTGGGCTGAGACCCCTGCATCACACCTGCTCACCTAGTGGAATGACCAGCAGAACCCCCACGTGATCTGACTTGCTGATCTGTGTTCACAGGCAGTAACCCCTAGTAGTTTGGGGTCCTGCCTCCTGAGTGTTTCATTTTCAAAGCCTCTCATATTTCATTTAAATGAAGAGGCTCTGCTCTTAACATGTTACAACCACAGCTCTATACACTGTCTCCAGACTTCAGCGAATTGCTGAATTCGCATCATGTCATATGCATATGCAATATGTCTTGGGGAGGACCCAAGGCTTGTGGTGTAATTATAGCTTTGAAGTTTCAGGAGCCAGGAATTCACCTTGCGCCATAAATACAATCATGAGAAATGTAGATCTGTAGGATTAAATCAAGCTGCTTTGGTGAAAAAGAATGCTACGAGGTGCTTTTTCCCCCACCCCCACTCCCCTTCTTATTCTCACTTCTTAGAGTTTAAGGGTATTAAATCAGCAAGGTCAAGAGAAAGAAAGGTTTTTAATTGAATAAACTGAAAGGAGCTTCATCAAGCATTGTGTGAACTGAGTAATTAGGATTTCCAATCCCTTGTTAAAATAATCCAGTGAATTTCAGGAGGGGAATTTCCCTGAGATTCACAACATATCAACAGAGAAGACCTATGGACTTAACATCACTTTAGGAGGCCGAAGAACTCAGTTCATTAAAAAAAAAAAAAAAGAACTCAGTTCATTTATTCAATCAGTGTTTGTTGAGTGCCTGCCTTGCATCACGCCGTGTTCTGCAGGCATCGGGCCGGAACCACAAGCAATGTAGGCAGGGTCTCTGTTCTCAAGAAGCTGACATCCTAGTGGGGGTGGAGAGAGATAGACAGTAAAAACAAGCACACATGATTTGAGGTAGTGCTACGTGGTGTGCACGGATAGTGGGAGAAAGTAGCAGTCACAGGTGGGGATTGGGTTTGCTACGGTTGGGAAGGCTTCTCCAAGAAGGTGACAATTGATCTGTAAGAATAACTGATGGGAAGGAGCAAACCACACAGAATTCTGGGAAAAACATTATTAGCAGGAAGGCATTTGGTACCAAGTCTCTAGGTATCCCCGGGGGTAGGAATAACAGTCAAAGGCAGGAGGGGTCCTGGTTACGTAGGACCTGGTAGAACACATGATTCTAGTTGTAATGGGAAACCATTGGAGGATTTAGAGAGAGAGAGAATGGGATTCTTCATGGTTGGTTTGCTGCGTCAATCTACTTGCCTCCAGAAGGAATAGACTAGAGGTACTGAATCATACCACATAGAAGATTTAAAGGAATACCTCTCCGGACCTGACCCTAGAGAGCCTGATTTATCAGGCTTTCCCAAATTGGATTGTTGGCACCTGCTTTGAGGTTTCTGGCTTGCTGCTGTGGTTGAGTTCCCCTCAAAGTTGGGAAATGATGATCACACATTATTAATTATGAATTTTCCTGCTTAAATGGGAATGAAGCTTACAATTAAACAAATGCGACAGAATGGCTGAATTCAGAAATTGTGTCGGAAACTGAATGTTACTACCCTTTTTTTTTATTGAGCACCTACTGCATCTCAGGCACTGGGTTAGTGGTTTATGTCCTATTTACACCGTGTAAGAAGCATATGAGAGGGAGATAAAGTCTGACTTCATGGCCAGAAAATGTTTGGTTGAGCCTTCAGGTCAGAAGAAAATTGTTGCAGAAATTTGTTGTCGGACAGGACTGGGTGTTTCCCTCCTCTTACACAGAGTTCTCCAACATTTCCCCATTGCATCTTGAATTTAGGATCTCTGTACATTCTTTGGCAATAAAGAAAAAAAGTTCTCCCTCTTTTTTTAGCTAGTCTAAATTGGTATCAGTGTATGGCTGTAGAATTTCCAAGTTCCATATCTTGCAGATTTCATTTCCTGTGGGAGGGGGGCTGGGATGCCTTCCTCACCTACAAGGGAAATTAGTGCATTCACCCAAAAGTCCTTTAAAATTTTTAGCTTCCGTAATGCTTAGGGTAACTTCTTTAACCTTTTCAATGGGGGAAGTGACTGAGCTTCCAAACCACACCCAGGCCCTGATGTAAGGCTTCACTCTTCTTCCTGAATCTATGGCAGGTAAAGAGCATCTTCTCCCACTTCCTGAAGCTATCACTGCTGTCGGGGAGAACTTTCTCTTGTGAGCTAAATGAATGAAGTCTTCAAAACCACTTGTCAAAGGATACTGTCCTTGACCTTTAAGTTTTGTCCCTTTTAGAGCTTCAGCTTTATTTCTGTTGACATGGAAAATTCTAGACATATTCCACTAGGCTGGGCTTCTTGCTCCTAGGTTACTTTCAAAGTAAGTAACCTCCCTTGCTCCTAGGTTACTTACAAAGATCTGGCCCTTTAGGCTCATCTACCCCAAACTCTTTGGCGTGGCCTATGAAGCCTCATGTTCAGGTAGTGCAGAGTCGCCTCTTGTTCTATAGAAGCTAAGAAAGTGTTCAGTGGCCACCCGGGTCTCCATGGAACCTAGTCTGAGAACCAGTGTTCTGGTCCAATCCTTTAATTGTACAGAGGGAAGGCTAAGACTCAGGCAAGGGAGGGAACTTGCCCAGGTTCAAACAGCGAATCCCACAATCCAGATAAAATTGGAACCCTGGATACCTTATTCCTATTGGCCAGAGCTTTCCATAGACTTCTTCAACCCCTGGCAATATTATTCACTTCATTCATTGATCTACTCATGAGACAACTATTTATCAAGTGAAATTTAGGTGCTAGACATCAAAAAGAGATGTAACGGTTTAAGATTGAACCCACAGGGATGTCCTCAGGTGGGGCCCCTTAGTGTCTCTGGGTATCTAGCCCCGATATCCTCATGTTTTTCAGTACAAACACATCAGAACCAGTTCGGCCAGAAAGTGGTCATGCACCAGTAGCTCCCCATTTCCTGTTTACCTTTGTGAATAACACGATGCCCGCACACATAAACAGTGGGTTCCTGCCATGTGATGGACACTGGGACTCCCAGATGAAGCAAGAGCAACCCCTGCTCTCACAGAGCTCACAGTCCAGTAGAAGAGGCCAATGGGGGTGACAGAGCAGAGTGGGTAAGTGCTGGGGTGAGCTCAGCCCTGCAGGGGAGCCAACAGGGAGACGCTATGCCAGTTGGCATGTGTTCAGTCAGAGAAGGCTTCCTGGTTGAAAGGGACATTTGATCTGGTCCCTTCAGTGAGCCGAGGAGACTGAGAAAGGGCAGGGAGCAGCAGAAGGGAAAAGGCTTCTCAGATATTTAGAAGATCCAGTGCAAAGGCACTGAGTTGTCAAAGAGTTGTTGGGAGAGCTTTGAGAGGTTCAGAGTGAGTAGATATTTTGAGAACATAGGATAAAGGGCTGTGTGGGAAGAAGGGCGATGCTCCACCATTTTTTTTTTTTTTTTTTTTTTTTGAAAGAGAGAGAGAATGAGTAGGGGCTGGGTGGGGGAGAGGGAGAGGAGAGAAAGAGAACCTTAAGCAGGCTCGATCTCACGATCCTGAGATCATGACCTGAATCAAAGTCAGGATTTGGATGCTTGGGGCACCTGGGTGGCTCAGTGGGTTAAGCCTCTACCTTCAACTCAGGTCATGATCTCAGGATCCTGGGATGGAGCCTTGCATTGGGCTCTCTGCTCGGCAGGAGGCCTGCTTCTGCCTGCTCTCTGCCTACTTGTGATCTCTTTCTCTCTCAAATAAATAAATAAAATCTTAAAAAAAAAAAAGAGTTGAATGTTTAACCAGTTGAGCCCTCCAGGTACTCCTGTGCCCCTCCATTCTGACTCTGGGTTGTATTATATCAGAATTGCCGGGGTTGAGGACAAAGATTCTTAGGTCCAACTTTCAAATCAGTCTTACTCTTCCGCTCGGTTGGCACCATCTCATGGCATTCTTTGAACCTCCAAGGCAAGGGCAAATGCAACAAGACTGTCCAGGTAGGGGTCCTTCTACTCCCTCTCAAATGCATAGGACAGGGAAGCCACTGGTGTGGAGACTAGTCCCCTAGGAAGAAGAGTGAAGGGACCCAGAGACTCTGAGGGTCTGTGTGCACACAGGCATACAGGGTATGGAATGTGTGTGTCAAAGTGTGTACACATATGTGGGGGTGAATATGTGTGTGTGTGTTCAAGCAGGAGAGACTGAAAGTATGCATGAGGCAGTTCGTGTGTGTGTGTGTGTGTGTGTGTGTGTGTGTGCGCGTGCACACACACGCGGGGCCAAATTGTGTGACTGTGTGTGTATACGTCAGTGAATTGTGTGTAAATGTGTGTGTTGTGTGCCTGCCGCTGGAATGAGAGTAGGGGGAGGGCTGGGAACCCACACAATGAGAAGATAACAAGCGCCTTTTCTGAAGTCCCACATTGTTGCAGGAGCTGAGGGGTTAATCCTGATTTCACAAAACTTGTGTCTTTTGGCTGGAGAAGCTGTTGGCAGCTTATCTCACTCTCCCCAGGATTCCTGTTTCACCCTCGTAGTAACATTTAAATTAACTTGCTTTGATGGTCTGGACTCTACATGGCAGACTGCACAAGATAGAAATGTGCTCACATTAGCAGAAAGAAAGAAGAAAAAGGACGCAGGCTTGCCCACCACCGCCTACTCAAACCGTTTGTGAGCTGATCGCTTCCAAGAGAGTTCTGATTTTCCTTCTTGAATATTTTGCAGAAATGGGGAGAAGGACCTGAACACATTAGTGTTCAGCCCACGGAAAAAGAAATCTGAGATACAAAAAGTAGTAGATAATGTTCTCTGGAGAATAGAGAGGGCGCCGAGCAGTGTAGACACGGGGTCTCATGTCACACGACCGCTGAATGAGGAGGTGTCACTACCATCCTCATTTTGCTGATGAAGAGGGCAAAGCCCGTGGGCAGCCGGAAGAACTTCCAGGCCCCAAGTCTCATGCCCACGGTCACTCGGCAGGTCAGGAGCCCCATGGAGAAGCACAGAGCTGCCTAGTCACGCAGAACACCCTCTCCCAAGGTTTACTCTTTATTGACTGGTTTCCAGGATTTATCATGATGGGGCTTCATTTGGGAAGAGGCTAACTTCTCTGCATCCTAATGGACTGGTGTGGAAATTTTTCTTTACAGAGAAACCCTCAAGATCCCTCATTTTCTAGGGATTTGGGTTTTGGAATGTTTGTAAATTTTGTAAATTTGGTTGTTTTGATACTGTACATCTCAAGAGGCTCCCGGGTGTGTGTGCGTGCGTGTGTGTGTGTGCGTGTGTGTGTGTGTGTGTGTGTGTGTGTGTCTTGGTCCTCAATCGTGTGTCAAGAAAATCTGCAGTTCTTTTCTCCTGGGCCTCCTGTATTCTCTGTGCATTGTGTGATTCTTGCATTCTGTGTGAACACCCTTTCTGTTCTGTCCTTCTTAATCAAGGCTTTGCAAAAGCTAAGGTTTACTTTCATTTCAAAGCATCCTATTCCTTGGCTCTCAGTTTAAACTCTTTTTGTTTTGTTTTGTTTTTTAAGATTATTTATTTATTTGTTTCACAGAGAGATCACAAGTAGGCAGATAGGTAGGCAGGGGCCGGGAGAAGCAGGCTCCCTGCTGAGCAGAGAGCCCAATGCGGGGCTCTATCCCAGGACCCAGAGACCACGACCTGAGCCGAAGGCAGAGGCCTTACCCACTGAGCCACCCAGGTGCCCACTTTAAACTCTTTTCTGTAACTTTCACCCAACTGGAGTTACTCAGTTGGATGAAAATTGGAATTCTTAAGGTTACCAAAATCAAATTCGTGTGTGCTTACAATTTAGCACATGGGGAACTCTTCTATTAAGGAATAATTGTAGGTATATTCTGGCTTTAAAGACTTTTTTAATGATGATGTTTAAGCCGCAATGTTTTTATGTTTCGTAGCATTAAAATGTCTCAGGAATAGAGTTAATATCCTTTGCAAGGATGTTTATGTTTTTAGACTTTAATTTCAACTTAAAATTTCAAGTCTTTGACTCACTATAGTTAAACACCCTAACCCTACTCATTGCACATGTTTGAGGGTGTGTAAGTCTATAGTTCTTCCTTTCAATAATGATTTCCCAGTTGAGTATTCCTTCATTCAAGACATTCTCACTGTGTACTCAGTATCTTCCAGGCACTGTGCTAGGTGCTGGGATCCAGCAGTAAAAGGCAGATGTAGCCACTGCCTTATGAACACATGAAAATAGACTCCACAAGGCACCAGGAAGGAAATGAGAGATGGGCGGCTCTATGGAGAGTGATCAGGGAAACCTTCATTATCGAGGTCATCAATGAATTGCACGACTTTGGATAACTACTGATAAAAATGTTGATGGGGGCTTCTCCATGAGCCATCTGTGACAACAGTAGACTCGTCTCAGGTTGCTTGTGGCCAATGGGGAGCCAGTTTCCTTCCATCCAGTCTTAGTTTCTCTAAGTGGCTGCTGAGCTAGGGCGATCGCATCTGGGGACCCTTGAACTGCCTTCACGGCTGACTTGTTAGTGCCCAGCTGTCCTGAAGGGACTGCTCTTGGGACTGCTGCTGGGTCCCGTGGTGTGTGGGCCTGGAGCATCCTCCAAAGAGCCCACTGGTGACTGAAAGCCAAGATAGCCAAACTGTAAGGAATCCACACCACCCTGTCTCAGGCATCCGCATTCTGGGTTTCAGGATTTGAAAATTCTCCAACTAGTGCTTTCTTAGCTGTAGAATTAGGAGGAGACCCAGTCCATCTGGGGGGCTACTTCTGGGCTCTAGAGGTTCTACTACTCTAGTTGGGGAGATCGGATGACTCTTAGGGGTACAATTAAAATCTTTGCCATCAATATCCTTTCCACTTAATTTCTTTTTTCCTCATGTATTTTAGAATCATCCTCATCATCTCCCTGTTTGAGGTCTCGGTTCCAACCCCATTACTCTCTCCATTGCTCCTTACAGCCCACACGTCAACCACAATCATGTTTGAAAAAAATTCTCCACCCCTCACCCCAATAGAATGTAGGCTTCTTGAGAGCAGAGACCTTACTTATGTTCCTTTTTTAAAAAAGTATTATTTTTTTAAAAAGATTTTATTTATTTATTTGACAGACAGAGATCACAAGTAGGCAGAGAGAGAGAGGAGGAAGCAGGCTCCCTGCTGAGCAGAGAGCCCAATGTGGGGCTCCAACAGGACCCTGGGATCATGACCTGAGCCAAAGGCAGAGGCTTTAACCCACTGAGCCACCCAGGTGCCACCCTCACCTTTTTAAAAATGTTTTTTTCCTTTTTAAAAAAAAAAAATTCCCCCTTTTTAAAAAATTTTTATTCCTTTTTTTTTAAAAGATTTTTTTCATTTATTTGAGAGAGAGAGAGAGAGCGAGAGCGAGAGAGCGAGACTGCATGCATGAGCAAGGTGGGGGGGGCAGAGGGAGATGGAGAAGCAGGTTCCCCATCCCAGTACCCTGGGATCATGACCTGAGCTGAAGGCAGATGCTTAACTGACTGGTCCACCCAGGCGCCCTGACCCTGCTTATGTTCTTAATAGGTATAACTTAACACAGATAAAACACGGCCTGGCACAGGGTGAGTGCTCACCAAATGTTGGGTGAATGAATGACACAATGCATTGACCTCCTAACAAGACATCAGGCCCATTGGTCCTTTTGTTGATATGTGTTTTATCTGTCACTGGAAAATTCCCTTCCTGCAATTCTCTGGGGTATTTTAAGAAGGGAATCCAACTTACTCAGTTCACACAATGCTTTCTGATCACGGAGACAGTGTCACAGGAACTTCATTGGTTTAATGAAAACCCTGTCCAGATTTTCTCCTTACCATCACAAGGTGGAGCACAGAATGGGAAGATTCCCCTGCATTCTCTCTCCATTCATGACCCCCCAAGAAATATGCCTTTTTGTCTATCTTTTGACAAGATTCCCAAAGAATTTTTTTAATCAACATATAATGTATGATTAGCCCCAGGGGTACAGGTCTGTGAATCACCAGGTTCATACACTTCACAGCATCACCATAGCATATACCCTCCCCAATGGCTATAACCCCACCCCCCCCTCCCAGATTCCCAAAGAAATTTTCCCCAGAGAAAGTTTTCAAAACTTTTTGGTGGGCCAAAGCTATTTCTGGATGAGTAACAGGAAGAAATTGCCCTTCAGGGGGCAGGAGAGGGGGGTGTCAGGAAAATTGCAGTTTTCTCTCTCATCCCCCAAGATTTCAGGCGAAGGGCTGGAGACACATGATTTATTTCACCCCTCGATAAGTCTAGACTACTGCCCTGTCCTCCTGTCTCCCAGGCCACCATCTTGTCTTTATTTTGCCTTCACTTTTGAAGGAGAGTTTCACTCAATATAGAATTGTGTGTTGATCTATTTTTTCCTTCTGCAGGTTGAAGGTTTTATTCTATTGTCTTGTCTCTGTTGAGAAGCTGGATACAACTTTTGCCATTGTTTGCCTGAATATAACATCTTTCTTCTCTCACTCTTTTTAAAAAATAAATATTATTTATTTGACAGAGAGAGAGTGAGCAAGCATGGGCACAAGCAGGGGGAGGGGCAGGCAGAAGCAGAGGGAGAAATAGGCTTCCCGCTGAGCAGGGACCCCAATGTGGGGCTCTATCCCAGGACCCTGGGATCATGGCCCAAGCCAAAGGCAGGCACTTAACCCTGATTCCCCTCTCTGACTTTTTTAAGATTTGTCTTTTCTTCTTCAATTAGAATATGATAACCTTTGTTTGGCTGGCTTGCTAGCTTTCTCCTTCTTTCTTTCTTTCCCTCCTCCCCCTTCCTTCCTTTCTCTCTCTCTCTCTCACTCTTTCTTTCTTTCTAAAATATATCCTGTTTGTGACTTATCGAGTTTCTTGGGTCCATGGTTTTTTTTTTTTTTAATCAAATTTGGAAAATTTTGGCCATTATTTCTCTATGTATTTTTCCTGCTTCAGATCTTTTTTTTTCCCTCTCTTCCTGGGACTCGAATGAAATATATGCTGGACCTGATTTTTTTCCCTCATGTCCCTGAAGTTCTGCTTCAGTATTCTTTTTTTTCTTTTTTTTCCTGTATGCCTTAGTTTGGTTTGTTTCTATTCACCTGTCCCTGAGTTCATCAGTATGTTTGTTTCTTCTTCTGCAGCATACATTATGCTGTTTAGCCCATGTAGTGAATTTTTAAATTTCTGATATGGTGAGTGTTTTTGTTTTTGTTTTTGTTTTTCTAGACTTTGCTAGAATTTTTTGCTAGAATTTGCTTTTGATTGTTTCCATAGCTTCCAGCTGTTTACGGAGAGTCCCTAGGTGTTTACTCGTTGCTCCTGTTGTTTTCACTGAAAACTGTGAATATATTTATAAATGCTATTTTAAAGACATGGCCTCCTGATTCCAACAACTGTGCCATTTCTTGTTATGTTTCTATTGATTTCCTTTTTTTCCTGGTTGCATGTCACATTTCCCCTGATTTTTTACCCCCATGTCTCATAATTGTTTATCATATGTTGCATATCTAGATGCTATGTTTTTGAGGTGTCGATTTTTGTGGTTTTCCTTTGAAAGGTGCTGAGTTCTTATTGTGGGTGTTGGGTTTTTTTTCCTGGCAAACTTGATCCCACCAAGGCTTGTTCTAAGGGCTTGTCAGGATGAAACACATGGGATGTGGTGTAGCTTTCTCCTAAAAATGGCCTTTCTGGAGTTGCAATGGAATGCCTGGGTTTCCCATCATCTGTTTCCACTCTGGCTGGTAAGAACCCCATGGAAGCCCTCAGTATGTGACCTTTGTGATCTCCATTCTGCTCTTGGGTCCCCCGGAGGCTCCCTCGGCAGTGTGCCGTGCGCAATAACTTTGTTGTGGGACCTGGCTCAGGGTGCTAGGGAGAGCAACATAGCGAATCCGGGTCTCTGGTCTTTCCGTCTGGGCCTTTCCATACTGTATTGTGTGGGGCCTCATTTTCCCTCTGTCGTTCTGCCCTGGGGCCCAGAGTTCATGCAACAGAACTTTGTGTAGAAAAGGCTGAAGGAGGTATAATGATTTCTTCTCTCCTGTATGAGATTGACACCCACACTGGTGATGAAGCGATGTTTAACCTTTCAGGATTCATTTCAGGGGGACCATTGGGGAAGCACAGGGAAATGTCCAGCAAGTTTTTCAGTACTCCCTTCTTAGCTTCCTTCTTCAGTTCACAAAGCCATGGCGCACTGCTTAGAGTATCTGTCTGATGCAATCATGGGCTATTTTCCTGTCTTCTTGAATAATCCTGATGCTGAGCCTGTCTTTCTGGAGCAACTGTGTGTTGATTTCCATTCTTCGGAGCTGATGCTCAGAGACTGATTTGTACTGCTGCCCTTTTCTGGGAGTGGCTGCAGGCAGAAGTGGGGCTGGAGGCCTGGCAGGTCGGAATGGTGGGGCACAGCAGGAGGAGGGCCTCTGGGTGCTGAGTTCTGCTTGCGACATGTGCAGCACTGCTCAGTTTTCTTAAGCTCTCCAGTCTCTGTTTCCTCCCTCCCTCCCTCCCTTTCTTCCCCGCTACCTTCCCCTGGCTTCTGGAAGGAAGGGGACCAAGGAGAAGTATGTTTTGTTAAGTGATTAAGAGCACTTAATAAAAACCACTCCGCTGCGGTTTTTAAAAGCTGTAGAACTTTTAAAACCTTAGAACTGAGCCAGCCCTCAGTTCAAATCTTAGCTCCCAAGCTCCCAACTAGGAAGACTTCGCAAGAGTCCCAGTACCTCTTCAAGCCTCAGTTTATTCAGCTGTGGGATGGAGGTCGTAACTCTGGATGGATTTTATTTTGAGAATTGAATAAAAATGGAGTAACTGGGAAGCAGCCACCTGAGCTGCTCTGGCAGGTGCTCGAGTTCTTGCTCCCAGTTCACACTGGACCCGTTCCAGAGCAGGGTCTGGGATGAGCTGCTGGGTTGGTTGAGTTTCCTCCTGTCCTGACTCTGTCTCCTGTCTTCTTGCTGGGGAGAGTTGGTCTGGAGTGGGGATGAAGGTCACTTCTGAACTTATATCTCTGCCAAAACATCCATGACAAAAATTTATTTTGTGGATTTGGGTTGGAAACGTCCCCGTCCACTTACCCTAACCTGTTTTCTGCCTCCATGTAACACATGTTTTCACTCTGGGCGAGATCCTCAGGGATTGGATAAACCCTACAATAATTTCTGATTGAAATTAAGTAGTAATAAAATATAATAACAATAATGAATAACAGATAGTAAAATTAATAATAACAAATAATATTAAAACAATAAACAACCACCAGTTGGGAATGGCAAGACAACCATGAACAGAGAGAGACTCTGTGTCATAGTTTGCTTCACGAACGTTATTCAGGCTCCCTGGGATGCTAGTTCCCAAGAGGGACTTAAGACACCATTTCATGGGGAAAGGACAGAAAAGCAATGAGCTGCGATGGAGGAGGGAGTTAAGGTGGGGGCCCGAGGGAGCCCCTGTGCAGGGTCATCCAGGGAAGGTTCTAGGTAGGAAGTGACACTTGGGCTGGGTCTTCCCCTTGCGGTACTGGGGAAGGCAGGTGTTCCCCCCAGAGTGTAAAGTAGGCCAAGAAATGAGAAAAAGCATCACATTAGCCAGGGGTCCTGAAGACAATGTGTAGCGATTTGCAAGAGCTGGATGTTAACTTTGCAGGAATTTTGTGAGCCGGTCATTAAACACAGCCATGATTAAAAAAATAAATTATATCAGCTTCCATTTAAATACATCATATTAAAGGTAACACTATAATTAAAGGTCATAAATACTCAAAAACATGTCACTTCTTTATTGTCACTACATTTTACTGCCCTCTAACCTCTTGTGGTTACTTATTTCTACCGTATCTGCGAGGTGGAAATATGATATAATGGTGTACCCGTACGATTCTCCTCCCAGTTCCCCATTCCGTGGTCATACGTCAGCTGCTTGGATGTGATCATGGTCCAGATATCTACACCACAGATACTGGCAAATAAAGATCAGGGCTTTATTTTGGAGAGCTGGTTGTTAAACATTTATTAGCATACCTCTGCCTGCACTGTAGGGGGAGGGGGCACCAGCTGAAGCAGAGAGAGGCTGAGCCAAGAGGAGACTTGGATGCCAAGTTTTGGAGCTTGGATTTCTCCCTAGAGGGGATAGGAAGCTGCTGGAACTATAAGCTATATGATTCGATTTGTTATAGAAAGACCCCTCAGGTTGCTGTGTGGTGGGTGGACTGGAGTGGGCTGCACATGGGTCAGGGATACCAGTGAGCAGGCTGTTGAAATAAAGAAGAAAAGATGGGGTCGGCTTCAGTGATTAAATGTTGGGAGTTAGGGAGCATGACCAATCTAAGACAGCCCCACCTCCTGCCTTGGGACATTTGGTAGAAGATGGCAGGGCCTCCAAAGGATTGCTGGATAGGGAGAGTGACCAGTCTCATGAGAACATCCCTGTGCAGTGGGGCCTTACCCTTCTGTTCTGGCCTGCATCAAATCTGGAGGCACTTACAGGGGTTTACTTTCTCTGTGTAAAGCTGGGTAACTCTGGCCTTTTACCCGTGGACTGAATCTTCTAGAGACGCACCATGGGGTTGGAAACATGTACTGGGATTGATGAGACCCAGCTCCCTTTATTCCAATGACTCCTTGGGCATGATGGTGTCCTACCTGAGCCTCAGTTTACTTCTCTGTAAAATGGGTTTTGTCACCCACACCCTATTCTCCTCCCCATGGAACTCGTGGGAGAAGGGACACATGCCAGTGATTTTTCTAGCGGTGTCAGATGGTTTTCCCCAGGGCCAGGGTAAAAACTGGGAAAGTTCCTAGCACAGAGAGAAGCAAAGTCTAGTTAGGTGTCATTCTTGAGAAACAGCAGGGAATGCCAGGAGGGACTCTGGGACCCCCACACCATAGCTGTAGGAGAAATGTTTCCCATCCGAGAATGTGGAGTGGAGTGCCAGGGACTGGGAGGGTAGTTATCGCCAACCACATGGGAGGAGTCCAAGGTGAGACCTGTGTGCTTTTGGCTCCAGGATAGCTGGCAGCTGGCCAGCTCTCAGCCATCCTGTTCTTTGCCCCTGAAGGTCTTAGTCATTAGCAGTCCCCACGGAGTGGGTCATGCTTGCTATCGATTAGCGATTGTGCTGTAAAGTCCCAGGTCCAAATATTAACTAAACTGAACAAACAGAATCATCCATATGGAATGTAAGCACCCTTGTTTTCTGTCTTCAGAACTTGTTTGTTTCCTTTAGGATTACTTACCAAAATGCAGTCTTCTTTGTTAATTTCTTCATTGTATCCCCTCACAATTTCATCTCAATGGTGTGGAAGCTTGTGAGCCCAATAGCTGTGTCTGTTTCATTCCCAGCACCCAATAGGAGCCCATGCACTGAGGTGGCTCATGAAATATCAATTGATGAATGAATTAGGCAAGTCCCCAGCCCATCATTTACCCTACCCTCCTTTATGACAATCTTATTGTTTCCATAATCTGCTTTTGTTTCCTTAACTGTGCAAGGGAAGAAATATAGAGAACAGAGTTTCCAGGTGACTTACTGGCAGAGTGACAATGGCCATTGATTGAGCAATGACCAGGGGTCATGAAACTTCATGGGCATTATCGCTTTTTATCAGAACAGGGCACCAGCAGGCATGGTCCACCATTATGTCCATTTTGCTGATGAGTGAGGAAAGTATGGTTCAATTAGGCTAGCTCAGCTTTCTGAGGTCTCATAGCTGGAATGTCATAGAACTGAGAATAGTGCACAGATATGTCTAGCTTTGTGGTCTTGCTTTTTGTTTCATATGCCAGTGCTTTGAAAATCCTGGTTCTCAACTCTAGCTATACACTAGAATTATCTGAGCATTTATATATATATATATATATATATATATATATATATATATATATAGTTGCTTGTCTCCCAGTATTGAGGTTTCTGATTTAGTTAGTCAAGGGTATGGCTTGGGATATTGGGTTTTTTAAATCTATTCCTATTTCCTACACCCATCAACATGCAGTCAAAAATGGAAAATGAAAAAAAAAAAAAGGAAAATGATTGCCCTGGAAAGCATGAGATAAACGTGGAACCTGTCAAACAGCTTTGTTCAGGGGCAAGTCCAGACAGGGCTTGCTGGGAAGGGCTTTGATGATGGTGCCTCGTGGCTTCCTGTGACGAATGCACAGCCCATATAGGAGAGGACTCTTGTAGGATGTCGCCCAAAAAGGTGAGACCTAATGTTATTCATCTGTAGTGTGGAGATGATGAGAATTCTGGTATTGCTTGGCTGGGATCCTAGACTCTTAGGGCTGGAAGCAAACTTAGAAATTCTCACTGAGGTCCAAAAATGTGAGACGAGTTGCCCAAGCCCACAGAGTTAGCAAGAGGCAGAGACGCAAAACGAGACAGTGAATGAGAAGCTGAAATTAGACTGACTGCTGGGACCAGTTCCAGGTTTATCACTCTGGGCTTGGTGGCTCTCAACAAGTCTCTATACCTACTCTGTTGTACAGAGTACAACTCTCTCCAGGGTTCTGTGAGATCAAAAGAAAAGTATGTTTGCAACGTGCTTAGTCCAGTGCTTGGCACATGGGGGATGTGCAAATCTTTCTGTGGTTGATAAAAGTAGAATAGAGAATACACACAAAGACATAATGGGGCCCCAGACGTCACCCTGGATGGGCGGTGACATTGCAAAGGACCTGGGGCCAGTGGAGAAGTTACTCAAGTGATCCTGTGGTTGGGAGCTGGGGCTGATGTGAAGCCTACATGCAGCCAGAGTTAGGGTCCCCCCTCCTGCCCCTTGGTGTGGGTAAGGTTGGGTTGATAGGAAATAGGAGCAGCGCAAGTGTTCCTATTGTAGGGACCAGCAATGAGACTTCAGGTGACCCATGGCGTGCAGGAAGGCACAGCAGACTTGGATCCCCCGTGGGGTTAAAGTTGTTGCTCAGTCTATGGTTATTGCACTGAATGAAAGATCCTGTCATCTTTTGAGGATTTGGAAATCCATTCCCAGGAGTGCCAGTCTCTGGGCACAAGGATGAGTTTTATTGACTTGAGGCTGGGGAACCAGGCTCTGACCGAGGATTAAAGGGGATAGCTCAGGTGAAACGGCACTCTGAGTCCAGTACATATTAGCTACTGTTATTTACTGCTAACAATAAACTCCGAGTGTTGGGCGCTTTTATTCTGCCTGGGTCCAAACTGTGGCTTGGCTGAGTAATTTGGATGAGTAGATTTCATCTCTTGGGCCTCATTTCCCTCATCTGTAAAATGGGCCGAGAGCGTGACGCCATCCCACGTTTGAAGTAAGATGAGCAATCAGAGGTTGAGCTCAGTGTCTGACATAAGGGAAGAACAGAGGAAATGTCTGCCCTAAGGCTGCTGTTGAAGGCTGGGTTACATGGAACTGTGAGTGTGCCTCTGACACAGATTGTAAGCCAGAGGGGGAATGGAGATTGCTGTCAAAATGGAACTGTATTCACCAACCCCGGACTTTACATTCCGATTCCAGTTATTACCTTTCTATGTCCTGTCCTGATGGGGTGAAAAGTCCCCGCATGCGAGTTGGAGAGTTTGGTAGCCTAAGGTGCAAGGGGAATTTTGCTTTCTCTTGGAGAAAACCACTTAACTCCTGAAAAAGGGAAGCTCATTGGGAAGCCAGGCATTATAAGCACAAAATTCTTGAGACCGGCTTGTAAACTGCTTGGAGAAGGGATTTGAGCTTCCTTCATCCACCTCTGCTCAGGATTCTCAGAGAAAGAAGCTGAGATCTGCAGAAATGAAGTAGTTGGTTGGCCCAAGGCTTCAGAATGTGCCAGCTGGCAGACGTGGGCCTGGAACACGGGTCTGTTGACGCTGGATCTGCTATTTCCTTCATTTCCACCCTTTGGCATTTCTGTTGTGATTATTACTGATTATTATTACTGATTATTGTTATTATGATATGTGCGTAGGTGACTGTGAGCAATGGAAAGAGGAATGGTAGTAAAAATACCTTAACCATTGGTTAGTTTTGTCTTGGTGCTCCCACGTTCCTAGAGATGGAGAGTTCTTTTGAGAACTGATTGAAAATCTTGACTTTGGTGAGCTAGATTAGACAAATGGTTTTTCTCAACTGGGGAACTGGCATCCAGACTTTTGTAGATATTTGGCTTTTAATAAGTTGAGGGCAAATAATTCATTTCTCTCCGTAAGAGTAAAACACATTCTGCCCTCATTACTTCCAGGAGTGGGTGCAAGCTGAATGTGAGAAGGGGGTTTCTGTGGGGTACCCCTGCATTCACAGGTTTTTCCACTGGGAGGGAAATTCTTGAGACTGAAGTTTTGGAGGGAAGTTTTAATTCTTCACCCTTAATCCATGTCTGACTTTATCCACAAGATTAGCTGAAAACCAATGACATTTCTGGGTAACCATTTTTGACCCACAGAAATGACAATTTAATATGGTCCCAGTGTAATATTGACTGGGCATCCATGAGGACTCCAGTGACTGCTCTGGAAAAGGGAAAGAGATAGCTGAGTCAAACCCTTTTGGGATTCTTGCCGATTGCTGTTTTTGTAAGAGGCGGTGGGGTATTGCGTCAGAGTCCTGCATTCAAATTCAAGCTCTGCGAGCACTAACACAACGCCCTCTGGCTTCTCTTTCTCCTTCTCTTAGGGTTGTTGGATATGCCACTTATCCACAGACTCTTCTAATTCACAGAAGCTCAGTGGGTTCCCTCCTTCTCTCCCCCCACACTGTTTGACCAAAGTGGCATGATCTGTGGGACTTCACAATTTTTGTAAGATTTGTTATAACGTGAAAAATCAGTGGCCATTTTGCATTCAAGTACATGGAGAATTAGATGCATTAAAAAAAAAATTCCAAGATCTTATCCTTAGATCTTCATCTGGAAAGAAAATGAAATGAATAGATTCACAAAAGAATCGACCTAATTATTAAGTTTCTGCAGCTTTCAATGCCGATTTATTAAGTTACATCTGTTAAATACATTAACACATACATTTCTTTCACAGTGATTAGATTTCACACAGTAGTGCCCGAAGACACAAGATGATTACCAGTTACCAGTATCCAACTCATACAATATGCACTTTACCTTGGGATCGTGACGTTTTAACATAAAACATAGAATCAATGAAAGCGCTTGGGGTTTATCAGTAAAACCACATAAATACCTACATTTGTTCAATCTGTATACCCCTGGAACAAAAGCAGGGGCAGTTACATATTTTACTGACTTTATGAACAAAGTCATCTGAGTAAGTTCAGCTACTTTATTTGTTCAACATCATGTTTCTCCCTCCTCCTGAATGTTTGCAAAAGAAAGTGGGTCTTGCCTGTCATGTGCCTTCTTGTCTTGCTCCCCAGGATCGACATAAGTGCTGTCATGTGACAAATGTTCAAAACACAAAACAAAATGGATTCATGGATGAAATGAAAAGACTGCTGGGCTGTGTGTTAGGAGCTATGAGTTCTAGTCTGAGCACTGCTACTAGCTACTGGCTGACATTGGACTGTTTATCTCACATCTTCCGAAGCCCAGGTTTCTTCATCATTAAAATGATGTAACTTGGAGTAGATAAACTCTGCAGATCATATTGGTTGTAAACTTCCATGACATTCTCTATTGGTCAAGATCAAACAGTCATTCTGTGTTGGATACTCTTGGAACAAGCAGGAAATGGCAGCCACTTGCAGGCTGAGAGCCACCAGACTCTTGACAAGGCTGGCCTTTATGATCCAATAGAACACACAGAAGTCAATTTAAAAATGCTCATGGTAAAAATTAAAAAAAAAAAATACAAATGGCCTCATAATCATAGATTTGGAAAAGACCTCAGACCTCCTTTTGTGCTATCTCTTCCTGCCACCTCAGTGAAGGAATGGCTTCTCCAGAACCTTTGAGATAAGCCCTTTGCTTGAATATATCCAAGGGCTGAGAAATCACTATTTGGGGACATTCTATTTTGGGGGTAAAAAGCTTCTCTGGGTATTAGGCCAGAAATGATGACCTTGTAAACTGCCACTCCTTAGCCCCAGTGCTTTCTCTAAGGGACTTGGAAGCAGTCCCGCTTCCATATCCCCCATAGGTATTTGATAATACTTCTCACATCTTCCTCCAATCTCTCCTCCAATTATTTTTTTTCTCCTCTAGTTATTAAAATAAACACTATTTGCTAAGAGCAGAGGGTAACTGGATGAGCCCAGGACTAAGATTCTCGAAGATGGTATCTCAGCCCCAGATCTGCCACGAACTCACTGTGTGGCCCGGAACAAGTAACTTCCACCTGGGCTGGCGTTCTCTTCTTAAAATGGGGTGATGGAAGGGATGGGGGCCAAATTTGTCTCAGAGCTTGGGAAGCTCTTACTATGGTGGTCAGTGCGGGGCAGGACACAGGTGTGACGGCTCTGATCACCCTCTCCTTCACCATCAGAGCAGAAGGATTCAGGGGTTAGCCGTCTGCTGACTTCTCCCCAGGCCCAGCTGTCACGATGATGCAATCGCATTGAATATCCAGGAGAGAGGTGCCCACGGAAAAAAATTTCCGCTGCACACAGCAAAACACTTTCAGGACTCTGAGCCCTAGGACAGCAAGACAGCTTGAGACAAGAGACTGCTGCCTGTGTTTTGCAAAGGTGCAGAGTATAATGCACAATCCTCTCCTGAAGAATTAAGCCTCAGTGTCGCAATCACAGGAACATGACTGGGGAAGGACTGGGGAAAATACCTTGCAAGAGAATGTTGGCAAGGGCCGTGCCTCGTGCACAGTAAGCTAGCCAAACTTTTATAATCCAGAGGGGTTACTGACGAGTGCGGAGGTGGAACTTCCTCTGGGGTGACGTAGCTTAGGCTGAACTGGAGCCAAGGGACCCGGTCTGCCCTGTTGTTGAACGGAACCAGACATTTTCAGGATGTGAAAGTCCTACTGTACCCAAGTCAAAACAGTTTAGGAGTTTTCATAGCCGAAGCCATGAAGTTCTGCCAAATAGACCGAAACTGGACTAGGGTCAAAATGTGAGTACCCCCTGCATTTTGATCATGGGTCCTGCATTTTCTGAAGGCATACGGGCTTTTCAGAACACCTCTCAGGTTCTCATCTTTTCTTGGCTCATCTGCAGGTTCTCATATTTTCAAGGGTGTCAAGGGCCAAACTCAAGTGCAGGAGATGATAACCTATCTGCACATATGGCTTAAATGATGGATTCTACTCTAGGGAACACTCTATCGTATTCCCTTTTATTAATGGAAAACTCTACGAGCAGCTATTTGAAAAACCACTTAGCATAAACACAAATCATTTTGTTAATGATCATCCTTCATCAGATGGCACTCATTTTCTGAATGAGAAAATACCCACATGCCTAAAGTTGGCTAATTATTTAGCTAATACTACCCATATAAATGAAAAGGTCTGCAGACCATTGAGGGGCTGAGTGGTTAGAATGAACCCATCTGAGACTAAAATAATTTCTCTCTGTGTCCCCAGAGCGAGTAGGCAGTCAGTAAATGTGGAATTGATTGGAATTCAGCCTTTTGAGACACATTGGACCAGCAGAGCATTTTCCCCCCAAATTAACTATTTTCTAAGGCGCATAAGCTGCTCCTTCTTCCCTTGCCTTGTCTTTGACTGCATCTCATTTACTCCTCTTAGGAGACCAGAATGTTCTCAAGCATTCTCTTGTCTCATTTTTAAAAACTAGTGCACTAACTTTGGCCACAGAGAGAATGCCTAGCAAACAGAAGTTTTGACTCAAGTCCTACTGGAAACGTTTGGCTGGCACTTTCTGAATGGTACAAGATACAAGGATTTAACAAATTTAGCTGGGATCACTTCAGCACAACACACCTTTCAATAAACCAGCTTATGACGGGACCAAAATAAACAAGTGACAGTTTCCGCAAGTGGTCGAGTCTTTTAGGATAGCAGGAAACTTCTGTTTCTTGGATGAACTTCCAAATCCTCCAGATCTTCATAGGTGCAGTGGGTGGGTCTGAAGACCCTTGGTTACCAGAGTTCTTTGTAGTGGAGAAGAAGGTGAGCGGGTCACTCTGGACTCTTCCATGCACATCCTGTCCTGCACCCCACGTTTGAGACACAGACCATTTTATGTTCTCCATGGGACGGGAGTTCTGATCCTGGAGGCACCCTGGAGTCGTTGATAAAAATTATCCCGATCTGCCAGCAAACATTGTTCTAGGAGTAGGTTGAAGGAGCATTGTCTTATCAAGCTGGTTTTATAGTTACTGAGAAACCTTTCCTTTCTGCTTTAAGTAAAGGGTAATTCCTCCGTCTCAGATGCCCTTTCCCCGAGGCCATCTGTTGTCCGCCCACCCTCTTTCAGGACGGGTTCAGGCTTCACTTCCTTTATGGAGACTCTTCTGAATCAGGTGGAGGTCACCACACCCTTCTTTCTGCTCCTGCAGAGCCCTGGGCTCTCTGCGCTGAGAAGGCTCGAGAGCCCTAATCTCACTGAGAAGCCAGAAATCAATTTTTATTTTATATAACTCAACAAATATCGATCAAGTACTGCAACATCAATCATCCCACTCAGAAGCCCCATCACACACCTTCATGCCTCTGTAGTCTCCTGGCAACAAGCGTTAGATTGATCTGGGTGCTCAGTTGGCTTTTAGACCCATTCGTGAATGTCTCCTGCAATGGGCAGTGTTGACAATAGGTCATGGCCCATGTCATACCAACATGCTCTTTGACTGCACGGAATGCTCAGAGCGAACGTGTTTCCTCGCCCATGAGCTCATTTGATCCTAGGAACAAATTGGTGGATTCCTACTTTGTAGACGAGTCAACTGAGGTGAAGAGCCGAGATGCCCCTCCTACCCTTGGCATATCCGTGCAGGAAAATCATACAGATTAGAGAAGTCACCGACAGGCAGGAAGGACCTTCTTAATGTCCTGCCTTTCCTCCAGGGGAGAAGCCTTGGCTGGTCTGATTAGCTCAGCCCATATTGAAATCCCTTGAAGATTTTAAGAGAAAAATACCCTAATAAAATTGTGAGTCACACCTCGAAGCCGATCTAAGTTAACTTCTCTAGATCTGGTGATTGACTGTACCCCGCACCCACCTACCAGAGAATGAGTCTTCTGTCTCTGGGCATCGATCTGGTTTGTTGCAGAGCCGGTCTAGTTGGCTAGAGTTTCTTGAATGACCTAATCAGCTGGATATCTTACACAGTCCGGAGAGCTTCAGAAATCTTACATACTAGTGTCAGATGAGATATTGTTTTAGGACTTGGGGGACGTTGAGTGATATTTAATCAGGAACCACGGAGTGGAATTCATTTAAGTTTTGAATAGTCTGTCTTAGTCCTCATAGTATCTTCTGGGTTAAGGTAGTGCTCAAGAAAGCTGTGTTGAGTAAATGCTATTGTTGTATATTTGATATGCACGTGGAACTCACACTTGTTTATTTTCATGCCTGTGTACATAATAAAAGGAGGGGTTGCTTTTCTCATTTGCCATAGATGGCATGAAAATAATTTTTTTCCTTCCTTCCTTCCTTCCTTCTTTCCTTCTTTTTGAATGTTCATGATAAATACCAGCTCTCTTCTTGTTTTTTTTTTTTTTTTTTTTTTTTTTTAAAAAACGTTTTTATTTTTTTTTTTTTTTTTTTTTTTTTTTTTTTTAAGACAAGGATTTAAAGTATGTGTTTGGAGAAACTATTGAAGGATTTGGCCCTAGGGTTTATACCATTTTCTACGGCTTTGGATGTTCATCAAGGGCTCCTGAACTGAAGCAAATATTTCATGATCAAATCCCACAATAATTGGGCCCACTGGTGGCCAGTGTATGGTACGAATGGGGTGGAAATGTTCCGAGTAGACCTCCTTTCATTTGGTGGTCATGTCTCAGTGTTTAGAAACTCACCCCTTTTCCAAGCAACCACAGTCATATGTCAGCTCTGTTCTATTGTTTTCTGGTTAAGATTCTCATCAGTAAGGCATATACAATATGAAATTTCAGGCTTCTAATTTCATAGCTAAGCCACTGTTTCTGTGGAATGCTCCAAAACAAACAAAAACAAAAACAAAAACAAAACCTTGTTATAATTGCATATGAGTGAAGGAAAATTAAGAACAAGGAGGCAGAGGACCTTCACACGAGGATGCTTGCCTCACCCCTACAGCAAGAAGGCTCCAAAGAAAGTTTTATCTTCTTTTGTGTAATCCACCAAAGAGATGTCACTGACGTTCACCATCAGCTTGTCCCCTTCCTGCAAGGAGAACATGGCCCCTAGGTAGATGGGTTGGAACCAGTTGCTGCCTACTTCGCACACTGACTTGGTCCCCATTAGGAGCTGGGTCGGTTCTGGGTAGCTGTCTGTTACCTTGGTAATGACTACGATGATGGAGTCTGGCTTGTTCGGTCGGCTCCCTTGGCGGATTTCACCACACTCAGATTTGGTCCCCCGGAATGTGACCTGGGAGTAAACAAAGTAGTCTCCCGACTCTGGGATCACCAGGAATTTATTTGTATAGTTCATCCGGTTCTTGGTAAAGGCCAAGCCGAGTTCATGTTCCCAGTGCAGAGCCGGAAACTGATTTTTCGAGGACTGCGTGGGACTTTGTCTGACAACTGCAAAGGCAAGAGAGAGGTTAAATTTGCTCGTGTCAGAACCTGTGGACTTTGCCAAAAAGAGTCTCCTATTGTTTTCAGAGTAAAGTGATTGAATGAAACCAACAGCTAACGAGCTTCTTGAGGAGCAATGAGTGGAGGAGATATAAGCAGACACGTATTTTTGTTCAGAGAGTAGCATCTTAGGGATAAATGACTTTGCTTCTCTGAGTCCGAGTTTTCTTTCCTGATAGTTTAGAATTTTACCTGAGCTCTGGGATCCTGGGAAGTACTGGAGGTTAAGAAATCTTACTCTTTGGTGTTTCAGAAAACAGCCCACTGCGATAAACCTCTTCTCCAAATGACTTAAATGAAACCGATGGGTCCCCTTTCCCCTCCCTGGGTACCTCTGGCAAGACCGGACACCAGAATCTCCAAATCGCCATTCTCTGCCTCATAAATGATTAGCTGAACGGTACTGTCTTCAGTGATCCACGGGAACATAATGCTTGTCAACCAGACTTTGGTTCAGCTTCTCTCCTGTCTCCAGGCCCCCGAAGTTTGGCCTACCCTCTCCTGAGAATAGGCTGGCCTCTGGGTAAAGCATTTTCTGACGCTAAGAGGCCAACCTTTATCCCACTTCTTTCCTTGTTCTTTCTAGCTTTGTTCACTCTTTTCTGTAAAAGAAAACCCCTTTTAGCTTGACCTTCAGACACTCACAGACAACCTGGCCAGCGCATTCTCCCTATTACCACTCATCTTCCTCCTCCTCTCTTGCACTGTGCACTAATCCTGTTGCAAAAGCTCTCTCCTTACTAGGTCAGGATTTGTTTTTCATTTGACATATCTTTCCTCTTTTTTTTTTTTAAAGATATAAAAATACCCATGGAAAGGATGAAAAGGGACGGTGTGTATAAAATTCCCAACTATTAGGAATACCCTCTAAACTGCATTCCCTTTCATTAGCCTTTTGTTTTAGACATACCTTACTGCAAAGAGAGGGCATTTTAGGGAATCAGGTGTAACCTGTAGCTCCCCTGCAATGATACTGTCCAAAGTTATTGAAATTCAGGTGGTGATTAACAAAAAATCAACATGCAGGACAGATATTGAAACCAGAGATCCAGAATATTTTGGAAATCTTTCTCTGATACCAAAATACAAGCTGATGTAATTGGCTTGTGGAGTGTAAGGGACCAGGGCTTGGGGCCACTTCAGCTCTATGGTGTGCAATGTTTTTAATCAGTGATGGAGGTCCCTTCTCTCTGAGTCTCGATTTCCTGTCTGTGAGCCGGAGATAAAGCCCCTTCCTAGTCTCATTTGGAAAATCAAGTGAATAGAAGAGACGTGGACATTTTTATCATGAGGCTGGCTATGGCAAGTACTCAACACATATTTACTTTCCCCAACTAAACCAGCATCTCTCATTTTGACAGACTAAAAAATAAGCCTATTTCACTGCATATATTTTTACATGTTCTTAATGTTTACATTGCTTACAAAGATACATTATATACTTGGACATATAAATGAGTGCTTTGATGAAGTATATGGATAGTAAAATAATGACTAGAACCAAGCCATTGATTTCCAATAAGATAACATTCAGTAAAACTAATACATTTTAGGAAAATAAAAAGATATTTTAATTTTCTACGACTGCTTCAGAAGTCCATAGCGATCCCCGATATGTGCTATCAGCCACCGTTTGGGATAGGTTATCTTGAAGGAACTATTTAGCAACTTTCACACCCAGTGGCTCCCTAGAAACCCGGTTCCTGGATTTTTCTAAAGCATCTTTGCTGATGCTGACTAGACCCTGGCTTGTTTTGTACAGTGACACACGTTCAGAAGGCACGTGGTCTTTCTGGCCCCTACACTCAGTGGGCTCGGGAGAACTCTGTCACTTCTTTGCAAAATCTGTGAAAGGCATTTTTATTAATCACCCTTGATCATCTCCTTGTGGGTGGTGCAGTAGATTTAAAAAAAAAATCCTCTGGGATGAGCAAACAACAAAAAAAATTAATCTCTAGATAAGGTGAGTTTTATTGAACTGGTATGTGATTCGTTCTGTGTCAACGTGGCAGCAAGTGGGAGACAGGATGGGAAGTGGGTTGTAATGGAAACAGAGCAGGTCTAAGAGTCAGACTCGAATCTCAGCTCTTCCGAGTCATGTATGTGACTTGGGACAAGTGACTTGGCTTGCTGGGCTCATATGCCTGTTAATTAAGATCATGGTTGTAAAATGCCTCATACAGTGCCTGGTACACACGAGGAGCTCAGTAGAGCCTAGATTCCCTTCCCCAGGTCCCCCATTCAGTAGGAAGAGGGGTGATACCTCACACTCTGTTATTAGGATTTTCCTGCCCGGCTTGTTCAATCTCTCCCATTCTTAAAGGCAAGTGATAAGTGACTGGTGACTTGGTGTCTGTCTGGTCCTAGTTCTCACTCAGGACTCACCACAAACATTTTCCTCTTGGTCATATGTAAGTCACATGCCTTGGGTCTCAAGGATATTCCCCTGTGGGCCGCAAATTTTCCTAGAGGTCAGGAGAGTATGCTCGCTTTTAACTCCATGGTTTTTTAACGGGTATTTAACACATATGTGTGCACAGTCTCACTCTTCTCTCTGGAGTCTTAGATGCATATGCAATTTCAGGCATCAGATGCCAGAAATGTCAACACTAGGCTTGAGAAACTGGCCAGCTGGTTATATTCTGAGGCTGCTTTTAATCTCTCACATCAACAAAAATTCTTCACAAATGTCTCTCTGAATGCAAATGTCTAATCACTTCACCTTGAATGGGGTACAGAGGGACTCAATACATTTAACAACTCAAGGGGTCTTTCATCTTTGACCAGATTCAGAATTATGCAAATCACCATTGCAAATTCTGAATGACTGAGGGCGTGTGTGTGAAAGAGAGAAAGAGAGAAAGGGAGAGGACTGATAGAATCTGAAAGAGAATGCCCAAGAGACATGGGCCTTTGGACCCCTTAAGGGAGGAAGACATCAAAAAACCCTCAACTGAGAGAAGAAGTCAGTTACCAAGGTGTGTAGTTTCCGGTTTGGAGCTACTAGAATGAGTTTTGGCAAACCCGCTGAAAGAAATCTTGGGTCCATGGCCCATACATGATCTCCTGGAAAACACACCAGGGAGAAATACCTGTCAGATGTGCCCTTGGCTTATCTCCACCAGCTCCGGTAGATGCATCTGTAGGGGAAGAAGAGATAGGCTTTGTGTGAGCCACGGTGGCTGGAGAAAAGATGGTATTTTTGGACTTGTGTGGTGCCTGCAACTGGAGAGAAACATTCCTCCCCTTCAGCTTGGTCCATCGTGGATTGTTGTCCTTTTTTTTTTTTAGGGACAGAGAAGCCTCAGGAGGAAGAGTCTTGGACACAAATGAATCTTGGCCCATAACTTAGGGCAAGTTTCCAACCTTCCCAAGACTCTGTTTTCTCATCTCAAAGATGGGCACATCCATTGCTATCATGAATGGAGAGCGCTCTCATCCCATGGTCTATGCTCAATGAACTCACATTGCTCTTTCCTCCCTGCTGCTGCTTCAGGGGAGGGGGGCAAACTGGCCTTTGGCCTTATTCAGGGTCCCTTTAGCAGTGTCCACTGAAGCATCTGGATGATTTAAGAAATGGGGTAGGGAGCAGGTAGGATTAGGCATTGTTCTAATACTTTTATAGGAATTAACTGAGTCAATCCTGAGAAGGTAAGTACCATTATAATCAATTTATAGGTGAATAGCCTGAGATAGAGATAGGTGACATTATTTGCCCAAAGGCCATCACCTCCATAGACAAAGCACTTGGCCACAGTGCCATTTTGTCTTTTTAGTGACTGGGAAGCAAACTTACTTATCTTCTGGATTTTCATCCCTCTGAACCTCCCACATACCCAAACTACTAAATGTTCTGTTCCCCACAAGAAAAGGCAACAAATATGAGCACACTTACAAGCTCGCTGATGTGAAGATCCAAATTCTAGTCCTTTTGAAGTCTGTTGGAAAAGAAAGATATTATTCAGCCTACCTGTGGTCCTTTTGTCACTCAACCCCACAGCTGCACATAACAAGGGCATGATTAAGATGCTGCTGCTACCCAACTGGGGCACTCTGAGATGACAGACATGGCAATGAGAATATTCATTGGAGGGGAATCTTGCACCCAAGCACTTCCCTTTCCTCCTTCAGCACCCCAATGACCTTCTCTCTTCTACACTTGTCTTGGAAGCTCAACTGTGAATTTCTGTCCTAAGAGTCTTCCCTGTTCTCTTCTAGGATGCTCTGACATCTGTCACTGCTTCTATTATTTGAACAAATGACGGCACTTGCTTTATTTTCTTTTTTTCCATCATGATTTAAAATTAGAACTATTTTTTTAAAAAAGTGATACAGAAAAAGAAATAAGGGCTCTGTTCTCCTTCCCACCAGCCCCTTGTCTCTGTGCGTTACATGGAGACATGTCCATTTTTGCAATCCTAGCTTGTGAAGCATTTCAGATACCACACAGGTGTGGAAGAGTAATTGCTTTGGAGACAGACAGACCAGAATTTGAGTCCTGCCATCACCATTTATCAACAATATGATCTTGAGCAAGACACGTTTCCTCTCTGAGCTCTGGTGCCCTCATTTGAAAAATGGGAAAAATAACATCCCTAGCCTCAGATAACCCCTGGGTTTGAGATAAGGATCCAATCAGATGGATGAGTCAGGGCAAAGAACACATAAGAAATGAAGGAATTACTGTGTTTGAACACAAAAGCTCAGGAGGAAAGCTAAGCAAAGCTAAGTCCTTTGCTTAGGGATAAAATCACCACCTTACATTTTACCATTTCCAAGAAAACCTTTTCTGATATGATATTGATTCAACTCAGAAGGTTCTGATTGGGTCCTTGTAACTACATAGTTCCCACAGACAGGGATCCTCGTGTGACCAGTTCTATATCTTAGAGCCTGTGTGTGCGTGTGAGATCGTACTTGTGAATAAGGAATTGTGTGTCCATGTGGGTATGACAGCAGACAGCTCCAGCAGTGGGGGAGGGAGAAGCTGATGTGTTTTGTATGTCTACATGTGTCTTCTGGGGTGATGCTGTGTGCATGGCCTTCTCTACACATGTCCGTGTGGTCATGTGGGTGTAGCTATGTCATTGCTTAGCAGGACAATGAGCAGGACCATGAGCGGTTGCAGTGATCTCATTAGAGCCCAGATAGCCAGGCTCTTTTTAGTCCCAAGCCATGCTACCTAACCTCCACTGGAAGGCTTCTTGAGGGCAGAGATCTTGTCTTTGAACAACAAACCCCATTATCTTTCCATCGCCTCCATCCTAATTCTGTGAATGGCTGGGCAACTGCTTGCCTTCAGTTTCCAGGCTTGAAACTTGCTTCTTTCTTCTCCCACAAACCCAAACTTCATTTCTATTTTGCAGTTTTTCTCATTCATGCCTCCCTCCCCCTCTCCCGCTCTCATAGGCTTCAGCACACTCTTCTCCTAGATTTTTCCCATCAGTCTCTTCACTGGTCCTTTAGCATCTGGTTCTCCTTGTCTTGAAATCTCCTCGCCTGCTCTCAGAGTGCTTTTTCTAAAGCATCACTCTATGGGGACACAATTCTGTCCATAAACCTTCAATGGCTCACCATGGCCTTCTAGACAGAGGCCCAAATACCTATCTTGGCATTCAAGGTCCCAGCTGACCACCCCATTCTTGTTACCCACTATCTCTTCCTCTCTGGGTACTCTGTGCTGCAGCCATGAGAACCCCAGAATGATTCGAAGGACTTGGAAGATGCAGGAAGTGTAGCTACTATCTGTTGAACCAGGAGGGGCGCCATGCTCTGCTGCGCTTTTCGCATGCATCATCTCCTTCAGCTTTGTGACGACTCTTAAGGTAGCTGCTATTCATACTCTTATATTGGAAAGGGAGCCCAGTCAGGTTAAGTAACTTGCCCAGTGTCCCACAGCTGGAAAGTGGAGAAATAGGATTTGAACCCAGGCCAGTCCACTCTAGACTCCATGGCTCTAAGCCACTGCGTCCTCTCACTTCCGGATCAGCTCCCCCTCCAGTGAGGTAGATGGACGAGTATCGGCAGCTCCATGCACCGTGACAGCAGGGGAAACACAGAGCTCAGAAAACAGGAACCCAGCCCAGAAGTGGGGGAATCAGGGGAAATTACCTCTGAAGTGAGTCTTACAGGTCCCACAGGTATTAGCCAGGCGATAAAATGTAATGACCCTTCCAGACAAGGCTAATAACTTGTGCAAGAGTATGAAGGCCCAACAAAGCATGGAAGCAGCTGGGAAACTACAAGGATTTCTGCTGCCATGTGAACCCATATATACATTCAGCATAGTGTTGTGAATACAGTTGCATTGGAAAACCTAAACCCAATTGATGTGACTACTTGTCCTGCATCAATAACTTCAATGGGCTTTGGGGATGGGGTGGGGTGCAGAAGCAGCCTAGAAATGAGCTTATTCTGTAGACTGTTTCCTTATTTGCTGTTATCAGAGCTGATAAAAACAAAACAGAACAAAACAAAACAAAAAGTGGTCTTTGGCGAGGCTGAAAACTGAAGGGGAAGAATTGGGGAAAGCATGGCTGAATCCTCTCGTGTCTGAAATGGTACTGTCCCAGCCGGCCTTCGGCTTCATTTAGTATTCTGCTGAGAAATCTTCTTGAACATCTGCTTATTTTTGTCTAAGCAGACACTCAGCTAAGAGACGGGAGCATTCCCTTCGGCTCTGAGTCTCCCTATCTCTGAGCATGTATCTGCGACGTGAACACATTTCCCTCTTTGCTGGATTTCTGTAACTTGGGCACACAGTTATCTTCATGTGTAGTTGGATGTGTACACATTTTAGTTGCCTAGAGTCTGCTATTCTTCTGGAGCCTGTGATAGTGCCCAACAGCAGGTGCTAAAGACCTCAACAGTCCAAGAGTCCCCAAGAACAGCAGCTGGGACTCTCTTTCCAAGAACATCGACAACCTTCCCCTGCTGCTTCTCTTAATAATACCTCTTCGTGGGAGGAAGATTTTTGTGATGGGAAGCAAGAACGAATGAAGAGGAGATCTGAGACGAAGAAATAGTTAGTAGCTTATTTGGGGGAAGGCTTCTACATTTGAGCTGGGTCAATGCCCTCTCTTGTTGGCAACAAAGCTTTTCACTTTCTAGTACAATCCAAGCTGCCTGTGGGCAATGACGTGGTTTGTCTCTTGCTCACCAACAGATTTCTGGTGCCTCAGACAGTGCCTGGCACTTCTGCCAGATTATCCAACCAGCAAAATATGCTGATGTTTAGGTGTCAGAAAGACAGGTAGAAAAGAGAGCCAGAAGGTGGAAGTGGGTTTGACCTCAGTGACTTTTTCCTGAGTTTGGCAATCAAAAAAAAAAAAAAGGAGAGACCTTTTAATATTAGAATACATGCCAAGTGTTGAGTTCTTGTTTAAATTTAAAAAAATTAAAACTTAATATGGCCATAATCTTTTAGTTACTGGCGCCTCCAAGTTTTTCATCAAGCTTTGGTTGGTCATGGCTCCAGAGATGTTTCTGGAAGGTTGCAAGCTTTGGCCAGGAGTCAGAGTCAGAAAAGGCAAACGTGTTTGCCCATGTGGATTTATATTAGTAGAACAGCGGGGTGCCTGTGGCTACCAGCGCAAGCGAAGCAAGCCGGTGCTTTCTACCCCTTAGTTTCTATAGGTCAGGGGATTTTTCACTCTTATTTGAGTTTCTTTCTTTTTTTTCTTCTCACTTTTTTTTGGGGGGGGGGTATGCTGATTGGCAACCTCTGACACATTTTTGGAATTACTCTAATAATTCAACCGGAGAAGGAAAAGATGGAGGAGGGGAGACTGCTATCCAGTCTCATGCTCCCCGAGTGCCAGGTCTTATACCGGGGTTTATGTCTACCACTCCAATTACTCTCAAAGGAGGGCATCACCTTTTTAGAGGCTTTGTAAGCCAAAGGTCAAAGAGTAAATGGAGGGTCTGGGATCTGAAACTTCAGACCAAGGGCAGACCTCGGTGTTGTATCAGGAGCCCCATAAACTTCAGCTGAGTACACACCATGGACCATGGAGCCTGAAGCAAGATGATCTTTGAGATCCTCTTATTGGCATTTCCCCGGAAACAAATCCCTTGAGTGTATTTTAACTAACAACCCATTTGGCCTTTCACCCATGTCCCATACCCACCATCTAGTATATTCGTAAACAGGAAGAGAGATCCATTTCTTTGTGTCATAAATGCCGCAATTGCAAAAACATCAATGTTTTATGACCCATAACACCCTCCCAGCACTTCTAGGAGAAATACACAGACCATTCATTGCCTCCTCGGTTTTGCCTTTCACTTTTCTCTGTTTGTACTTGTGCAAGTATAAATCCAATCTGGAAATGTTTTATTCCAGGACCTTTTCGATTCATTACCCTCCCCAGTGCACTGGACAGGGCTTCACACCCAACATTCAGAGGGGTGCAGCACTAAGAACCTCTCTGGGTGGTGTTGGCAGGTGAGCAATTGTGGGAATCTCAGCGTTAGGGTTTCCTAGCAATCTGACTTTGTCACCTAGCCTCGGTGAGACTCAGTCTCCTCATCACTGAAGGCAGGCATCATTCTTCCCTGCCGGGAGCATCCTGATGCCTGAGGAAGCCCACACAGACAGTGGATATCCAATTCACTTTCCATCTTTCTTTGGGCTCAGTCAACATTGTTGGTTCTGCATAAGTTCCCTTTGGTTTCACCACTTTGGTGGTATACAGAAGCCATCCTTGGGTCTCTCTATGACTGGTGGCAGGTTTGGATCCAATAGGAGCTCTGGATGGCTTCATCCTTCTCCCATCAGAAGAGGCTTCCTCCATCTATGGCTGGCTTCTGTCTGCTCCTTCCAGTGCAAAGGGCTTGAGGGAATGGAATGTGCCCTCCATCCATCTCAAATTCCACCCTTGTTACTGCAGTCAGTGGCTGGGCCTCATTAAGGAGACCAGGCTAGGAGAAGACCTCTTACAGGTGGACAGCATGTGGTCTGTCTGGTGAGGACCTAAGAGCCCCCAGTGCTGGGCATGGAGTAACGTTGTGCTTATTTATTTATATGTTTCTTAGAGAGGAAGAGAGGAGAAGAGGGGCAGAGGGAGAGGGGGAGAGAGAGAATCTTAAGCAAGTTCCACATCGAGCATGGAGCCTGAGGCAGGGCTTGATCTCATGGCCCTAAGATCATGACCTGAGCTGAAATCAAGAGTTAGATGCTTAACTGCCTGAGTCACCTGGGAGTCTCATGTGTGTGTTTATTTTAACAGGTGAATGAATGGATCCCAGAGTCATCAGCTCAGAGATGTAACAGATGTTGGGATTCATGCCCATGGTGGGCTCACCCTGCCCTCACACCCCTTCACTAGTTCCAGTCTTCCTGCCCTTTACCTCCAGCCTGACCTTCAGGGTGAGCGGGCTCCTCTGCCTGGTGTGTCAGGACCTGCAGAGGCTAGAGCCAGGGCAAAGCCACCGAGGGCTCCGGGTGTTGCAATTTCCAAAGCACTTTTATCTCAGCCATCTGTTTGTTTTCTCTAGACAATCCTGGAAAGGGATTGTCAGAACTGTCCCCATTTCCAAAGAGGAAACAGCCTGAGTGAGACAAAAAGGTTCACACCCAAGATGGAGTAAGCAGGGAAATCGTGTCTGTTGAACATCTACTTCATGGCAAAAGCTTGCCGACATCATCTTGCAGAATGCTTAGCACGGGGCTAGGAAGAAAGTGGGTTCACCTCTCCCTTTGACCAATGGGGAACAGATGGCTTAAGGAGGTCAGGTACCTTGTGTATCCCTTGCTCTCTCTCTTTTGCCACCCAGCTAACACTTAGTGAGTGCCTTCTGTGTGCCAGGGACAGCAAGGTGACCCCAGGGGAGGAAAGAGACTCGCATTTCTTGAGCACTTACTATGTGACAGGCACTTTTTAGGAAATCCTTCTTAGATGCTCCTGACTACCCCAAGAAGTGAAGGATTTGCTGGGTTAACACCACAGGCAGACCAGCACAGTGGGCTTTGGAGGACTATTTGAATCCCATTGTCACACTCAGTGTGACTTTAGGCCCATGGCTTGGCTTTCTAAGCTGCAGCTCATTACCTCTAAAATGGAGATAATAGTGGCACTTTCCTCATTGTGTGATTTCAAGGACTAACCCAGATGATGTGTTTTGTGATAACAGCAAATGTTTCACACAGGCATATATGCCAGATACCAGGCAAAGGGCTTATGGGCACGATCTCATTTAGTCTTCCAAAAACCTTAGGTACGAAGATGCTTAGACCGGTGTCTGGTGTCTAATAAGTTATTATAAGGTCAGCCTTCATCCCTCTGTAGCCTCAGCTGGCATCCCTATGGGGTCCTGTTGTTCTGGATGGAGACTGGGGTGGGGGTAGGGGACTCAGGGGCAGGTGCGCAGGGGAGAGGTGAGCAGGGATCAAGAACTAGGAGCCTTGCAGGGATTTTCAGGAAGAGGTGGAAGGGAGATTGCAGGGAAGCAAGGAGAATCTGGGGTGAGCATGTGGGGATTCCAGAAGCAGCACTGCAAGGGAAGGACAGAGACGGAGGTGCAGTCCAAGGAAGTTGTGTCTCATGACCCCCCTCCCCACCAAGGTGCTGCACAGTACTGGGGGCCTGCTCTGTGCATTATGTCATGCCTGGACTACAGACCCTGTGTGAGCCAGGGCAGTGCGTGGGGAAGATGCAGCCTGGTCTCCAGGCACCTGTAAGCCAGAATGGGGCCCACACACCCAGCCTGAGAGCAAGGGAAGCCACTAAGGGCCCAAAGAAGGCTCAGGCCATGGTCCAACGCAGCTGGGTAAAGAATGGATTGGAGTGTAGGTTGTTGATACAAGACCAAGGTGGAGAAGGAGGGAGGGAGATAGCTGGTAAATACCAGAGACCAAGAAAGGCCCTCCCGTGCTCAAACCTGCTCTCTGGCCCAGTGATGGCAGATTCCAGAGCAGGTGGAGAAGTTATGGAGTACGATGTCATGTCCATGAGCAGGGAAGTTCCTCAATCATAATAATGATAATTGCTACCATTTACTAATTTCCTACCTTCTGCCAGACACTTTAAATACTTCATTTCTAAGTATTCCTTTTCATACATAAGGAACCTGAGGAGCAGGGAGGTTATGTAACATGACTAAGAAGTGGCTAGGCCAGGTTTCAAACTGATTTTTCCAACACGTGACTTTACCTGACATTCCCCAGGAGTCCAATGATCCTAAAACATTTTACTATCTCTTTCTCTCTCTCTGCTTTTTTTTTTTTTTTTTTTTTTTTGGTAGATGTAACATACACATTTTGTACAAAGGAGGCTAAGTTTAAAAATGTCTCTCTCTTTTACCTGTCACCCAGGTCCCCAAACTAGATGCTGGCAAAGCAACCAATCTCTTGTCTTTTCCTGAGATAGTCTATGCATTTAAAAACATATTCATAAATGTGAAATATTATAGGTATATATATGTAGGTATGCATACATATATATAAAAGGAATATCTCCAATTCTATATACTGTTATGTACCTTTCCCTTCCCCACTTAATAACATATTTTTGAGAAATTCTCCATCCTTACCTACAGAGATGCATCATTTTTTTTTTTTTTAGAAACAATATCGGCCACAGTTTTCACTGCATGGAGATATTTAATTGGCTGTATTTAATTGATGCCATATTTACGGACACTTCCCGTAAAGGTAGTTCTCCCAAACCTTTTCAAATCTGATTTTGATCTCTGCTCTGCAAGCTTACCTGGGTAAGGATTTTGTCGCATCGAGTATTTCCTTACACAACCCCTGGAGGAAGTGCCCAGGTTAAAACTGATATATTTTGGACAGTTCTTTTAACTGTTTTGGTTGGTGCTGATAAAAACCTGGAACATTCCTACACCAGTCACTGTTGCTTTTTGGTAGTAGTTGCCTGACGCCTGGTGTAACCATGAAGAGTATGCCTTAGGAGCCGGCTGTGTAACTCTCCCCATGTTCCTGTCCGACAAGCTGCTCCTGCACTTGTCTTAGCACTGCCAGGGAGTTAACGTTAGCATCCTCTTTCAGTAGAAAAGGAAACAGGTTCAAAGAATTGAAACCACATGGCTATTTTTACCCAGCCCGAGGTGGCTGAGCTGGGATTCAAATTCAATGTCTACAAGCCACGATACCTTAGTTATGCCCACTCACGCTGTCCTTGGTGACTTAGCTTCCCTTCCTGAATCCTATCTTCCATCTTTTCTGAGCTGGTTATTCTCTGTTTGCCCACGGGAACCTCTCTTTGACCTTCTCGGCCCTGCCCTATGTCTCCTGAGTCTGGTTTCTGGGCACAGCTTGCCTCTTGGTTTTTGAGCTTGACTTCCAGTCTGGCCAGGGGGATGAGAGGCAGGGAACAGAGCATGGCCAGTTCTCCCATCCTTCCTCCTGCTTCCTCCCTGCTCTTTGGCAGGCAGGCTAGCCCTCTCCTATGTTTTCCTTCTCCTTGGGTTCCCCTAAAACTGCTCCCTCCATCTGGCCCTTCAGGCTAAGAGGCAATGACTGGCTTCCCACCATTGCTAACCCCAGGATGCTTTCAGCTCTTCGGTTTCCTTTTATCTGCCTACATCTCAGCAAGCAGACTCTTCTTTAACTTTTTTCAAACTCTTTACACATTCTTCTTTAAACTCTCTTGTTTGAGTGGGCCAGGTGTTTCTTTTCAGGACTCTTGATTGCTCCACACGACCCCGCCTCACCCCTATTTCCCTTTCTTCTTTTCTGATGACTGAGAAGTTCTCCAGTCTGGCCGAGCCACCACACTAACCTCTGCGTTTCCGCTCCCCAGAGAGATCAATTGAAGGGTCACAGAATGCACTATTAGCCTTTGTATTTCTTGAGTAGCTATGAGAGAACAGGCACTTATGGCTTTCCTTGTGGGGCTTCCTGTCTGGTGACAGCCTTAATCTCCTACTCTCTTTCTGACAGGACAAATCACTGGCTCCTTTAGACCATGGCATCCCCCTACGAAGTGGTGGTGATGGTTTCCAGGTGCTTCCAGAGCCTGATGGTCTTATAGATCAAGAAAGGAGTTTTTTTTATGGCATCGGCCGAAATGGGGGATTTCAACACCACATTTTAGGCAGAGGCACTGTTTCCCTCTAGAACCCAGGAAAGTTCAGGTTAGTCGAGGCCACTCAATGCTTTGTTCAAGAACAACAGTCTCTTTCTGGCTAAAGCGCAGAGTCCCAGAACACCAACTAGACACTGTGGTTGGACTTGGTAGAAATCAGGTCCATGGTGGCCTAGAGGTCACAGCCCGACTTGCCATGCCTTGAATTTCTTCTCTAACATGAATGGCATTTCTGGGCTGTCTGACTAGTTCTGTTTTCTGAATGATGGCATGTGGCCATGGTCACTGCCGCCAGAATCAAGGTCTGTTTGCTGACCCTGAGGGGGTGTGGAGTATTACACATCAGCCACGGCTTGCGGCTTGCTTGCTCTCTCCTGGTGTTTCTGCTCTGAAGACAGCCAGCATTGCTTAGGAGACAGGTTTCCTGGTAGACCAATTGGAAAGTCTGTTTTCTCCTCTGGAATTTAATACTTTGGACTCACATGAAATCTGTTATCACAGACCATGCAGGGGTGTGTGTGTGTGTGTGTGTGTGTGTGTGTGTGTGTGTTATTTGAATGGCACTGTCTTCAGTCTTTAAGATTTTTGAAGTTCCTATAGGTTTCCCTTGATACCTATATCCCCCCACTTGGCACCATTATTCTCTCTAGAGATTATATTCATTTTTTAATTAACATATAATGTATTATTTGTTTCAGGGGTACAGGTCTGTGAATTGCCAGGTTTACACACTTCACAGCACTCACCATAGCACATACCCTCCTCCCCTCCAGCAACCCTCAGTTTGTTTCCTGAGGTTACGAGTCTCTTATGACTTGGCCTTATATTCATTTTTGACTAAACTCCTCTACCCCAAGCCCCCAGCAAGATATGAAGATAGATAACCAGGCAAGAGGGTCTTTCTTGAACACTGAAAGAGAATATTTCTAAATCCAAGAAAGGGTGTTTATTAAATAAATTATAGCACATGCATATATAGGACTGTAACACAACCATCTATATTATCATGCTGCTTTGAATTTACTAACCACAAATAAAATGATAACAAGTTTGGAGTTTCAAAATAATTTCATCTTATTAAAAAATATAGACTCATATACCCCAAAGTGTCAGTGGTGGTCACTTCTCTGCTGTTGTGGCTAATGATAATTATCTTCTTTTCCTTTTCTGTGTTTTCTAACTTTCTTTGATGACACATGTTAGTTATGCAATTTAAGGAGGTTTTTTTTTTTTTTTTTTTTAAAGAAAAAGAATGTTCCCAGATTATCAGTTCAAGATGATTATAATTATCTAAAAATATATTATTGGAGATTGTTCCCATATAAATATAAAGGGGGCACAATTCATCCCCTGGAATTACTGAGGATAAAAACCAAATGGGACCTCTCCAGCCCTCACAGTCTGCTTCCTTTGCATGGGTAAGCAGGGAGTGAGGTAGGTCAAGGGCGACTGTCTAGAGCTGTCGTGCCTGCTAGGTGTCTGTAGTGGGTCCATGGAACCCTGGGTCAGTGCTTACCTGGAACACACAGGCATCTCCTTGGGCCCGGAGCTGGCCCACGAGTAGGTAGGTGGTAAGTCCTGCCAGGATGGGGAGCGACACCAGGCAGCAGGTGAGGGCCCAGTGTGCGCTGCTCCTGGCTGCCAGCCTGGCTCTGGCTTTGGGTGTGCAGCTGCCCTCGTCGGGCAGCATTTCCACACTGGCCGTTTCCCCGAAGCCCAGCCCCAGATTCTCTGCCATCCTCCTGCTGGTCCAGAGCCGGCTCTGTCCAGAGACGGCTCTGACTCCCCCTGGGCAGAGAGACCCTCCATTAAATAGGAGGCAAGCTCTCACAGTGGGTGCATTAATCACTGCCTACTCCTCCCCCTGGCCTCTCCCCTCCCCCTCCACAACACACTGGGCCCCGCCCCACTAGGGAATGCACCGCCTACAACAGAAACCAAGTTTGGTTTAGGAAAAAAAAAAAGAAGAAGAAGAAGAAAGCTTTCCCAAGCGTATTTATATACAGTGTGCTCATGTGCTCCTTCCTTCGTTTACAGAAGGAAGTTAGGAAAGTCCCTGGAGGAGGAGAAAAAGAATCCATCAAGTCAGTGGGCAGGGCGAATGAAAATATAGCTGTCCCTGCCCTGGAGGCCTGCCAGCCAAGCCGGTCTGGGGAGTGTGCTGCTTCTGGAAGTGAAAGTGAAGGATGGGGAGGTGTGTGGTGTGGCTTGGAAATAGAAATCACGTTTGCATCACCACTTTGCGAAATGTTGCCAGGCCCTCTGTCTTTTTGAGCTTCATAGGAGCTCATTTTCCTTGTGCAGCTGGAAATGTCAAAGTTCTGGAAAAAGTGAAGGCACTTGCCTTCAGTGGTCCAGGGGTTAAGACAGAGGAGCCAGGAAGATGGTCTCATTCCTTTAAATCACTATTCAGAGTTCTTGTTTCTACTACACATCTACCTGTGAAAGGAGAGGACCTAGCCTGAGTGGACCAGTTGTCTTAGCAAAGAGCATGAGGTCATAGAGGTGACTGTTCATGAGAAGAGGACATTGACTTTTCCTCTCTGATTAGTTCCAAGCTGATTGAGCACAAGTGATAGGTCTTTTTTATTTTTTTATTATTTTTTTCTTTTTAAATATTTTATTTATTTATTTGACAGAGAGATCACAAGTAGGCAGAGAGGCAGGCAGGCAGAGAGAGGGAAGCAGGCTCCCCACTGAGCAGAAAGCCCGATGCAGGGCTCGATCCCAGGACATTGAGATCATGACCTGAGTGGAAGGCAGAGGCTTAACCCACTGAGCCACCCAGGCGTCCCTCAAGTGATAGGTCTAACGCACAGTTGGGCATGTATGAGGGCCACATTTATTAAACATTTCCTCGGTGCAGGTCACTATTCTCAAGTGAGTTAAATGTATCAGTGAAGTAATTCAGTCCTGAGATAATGTTTTGACATAGTAATGTTTTTATTCCCACTTGACAGATTAGGATATGGAACCATAGGATTGCGACTCTGGTCAGCTGACTCTGAAGTGTCATAACCATTGCACTACACTGCACACACCACTCTACTATGCATATACACAGATACCCACACCCAGCATGCCCAGGAAGAGGCTATCCTTTCCAATTAAGGGTTAGGAAAGCTTCCTGGAGAAAGAAGTGGTGTTGGACCTAGGCCTTGAAGCTTATGGAGGGTAATGTCAGAGAAGAGCATAGGACACTGAAAAAAGATGGGTAACAGAAATGGGAAAGCTTAAGGATGTCCTGTAGCATGTGGTAGAAACCAGTCCAATTCACACCTCTATTCAGTTGTTTCTTCTGCCTATTGCATGGCCCAAGCCTTGTAGTCTACTCAGAAAAGTGTTTCATGATCTGGTCCCTATCCACATCACCCCTCCCCAGTGTCCAGCCTTATCTCTTATGACTTTCCCAAGTGGCAGTTCTCCCAAATACAATATGGATCAGTTACACTGTTGCACATGCTGTTTCCTCCATGGTGACAGATTCCAGGCTTTTCCCTTCATATCACCATCCTCCCCTATTTTAAAACTTTGTATCAAAACCTTCCTTTCATCCTTTCATCTCCTGGCTCCAAGATTGAGTGAGATGCTCATCTTCTTTATTTTTATAGATCCCTATTCTTCCCCTATCATCAAATATTTTATACTAGACTGTGACTGACTACTTTCCCATCACCCCATTAAATCATCAGATGTAGGAGGGCAGGTGATAAGTCCCATCCCTTCCTTATGGTTGTAGCTCCTAATGTAATGATGATCTTAACAGACATCTGTTGAAATGAGCATCTAAATATTTCCAAAGAATCCAGCAAAAGGTGATTTTTATGTCCCTTGGTTACCCATTCTCGGTTTAACAAACCTAGTATGAAACTCTTCTTCAAGATTTACATAAATCTTTGCCATTGTAACTTTAAACACACAATCACACTTAATATTGGATCATCTTGAAGGAGCTTATAAAGTGTTCTCACTCTTGTATTTCTTCTTTAGGAAGTTGGTATGCTTAATCAAACCAGGGTCTTAAAAGTGTTAGCTGTATGGGTTCACATGAAGAAGTATGTATTATCAGCCATAATATAAGATGGCCTCAAAAGATGGGGAACACTAAAGACACCAGATTAGGCATCTGAAGATCTGGGATTTAATCTCTCAATTGTGTGACCTTGAGAACTCTAGCAGACCCTCCTCATTTTATTGTAACTGGCTATTTACAAAACCTGGTAACTAAGCTTGTTATGCTTCTTTTTAAAGGAAATGTCAATGGCTTCTGAGTTTGTGTCTGGGGAATGTCCTATGGGACGAGAACAAGAATTTTAGGGCATGAAGCTATGAGCATCTATTTGGAAATAGTTGTAGGGGTAGATTCACATGTACTTGTAAGAAACAAAACAGAGAGATCCTGTATACCCTTTACTCAGTTTTCCCCAAAGGCAACATCTTGCATAACAAGAGCATAACATCACAACCAGGAAACTGACATTGACATTGATATTCAGATCCTACAGGTTTTATATGCCCTCATTTGTGTATACGTATTTAGTTCTGTGCAATTTGTCACATGTGTTACAATGTATGTGACCATCATCCCAGTCAAGCCACAAAAAACTCCATCTCAAGGATCCCACAGCTACAGTTCACAGCCACCTATAACACCCTCCTTCACCTCCTCCCTTAACCTTTGGCATCTACCAGTCTGCCTTCCAACTCAATAATCATGTTATTTCACAAATGTTATATAAGTGGAATCATTTTTGAAATTGACTTTTTTCCCCTACTTATCATAATTGCCTTTAGGTCCATCCAAATTATTGCATGATCAATAGTTCATTCCTTTTGTTTGTTGACTGGTATTCCATGGTGTGAATGTAGCATGGTTGGTGTAACCAGTCACCCATTGAAGGAATCCTGGGTTATTTCCAAGATTGACTTGTTATGAATAAAGCAGCTGTGACTATCAGTGCATAGGTTTTTGTGTGAACGTGCCTTCATTTCATTTTTGGTGTAAATGCCCAAAGCGAAATTGCTGGGTCATAACAGTAGGCACCTGCTTAGTTTTGTGGGGAACTGCCATACTCTCTTTTCTAGAGTGGTGGTATCATTTTACTTCCCACCAGTAATGTGTGAAAAAGCTAACATCCTCTCTGCAGCCTCCCTCCAGCATTTGGTGTTATCGCTATTTCTCATTTTAGCCCTTCTGGCAGGTATATAGTGACATCTCACTGCGGTTTTACTTTACATTTCCCTAATGGCTAACAATGTTGAACAGCTTTTCAGGCACTTTTTTGCTATCTGTAAACTGTTTGGTGATTCAGACATCCATTTTGGCTGCTAAAAGTTACTTCTCACTTTCTTCTAGCTTCTCAGTGGATTCCAAAGCAGAAGGTAAAGAGGCTACAGATAAATGATGAGTTATTGCATTTGAGGGCCAACTATGTGCAAGGTAGCATTCTAGATACTGGGTTCTGAGTATTTCTAGCAGCGACAAGAGCAGACAATAATCGGTATCATCACGAAGCTTATATTCTAGTGGATTGAGATGGCCAGCAAATAGGATAAATTAAGTGTGTAGGGAGATAGGCAGTTAGTTTAGTTACATCTTAACACAGGATGGTCAGAAAAGCCCACCTTTGCTAAGAGGAGGTGATTGAATGAAGACCTGAGGTGAGGGAAGCCGTGGGTGTCTGGGATCAGACTGCTCCTGGCTTTGAAGCAGCTGTGTTGCAGGAGCATTGGGATGGCTAGGAAGGAGGAGACCAGGAGCAATGAGGTCAGAGGAGTATTGGAGGAGGCTGGCCATGCAGGGCTTCTGGGGATGGGTAGGACTTGGCTTCTCATTCCATGTGGTGGGGAGGTTCTGGCGCATGTAGGGTAGAAGAGTTGCGGGTTGTAATTCTGCTTCATAAGGATCATCTGTGCTCACTCTCATGTTGTGCTGAGAGTAGCCCAAAGGGAGGGTGGGAATCAAGAAGACCAGTTTGGAAATTGCCACAATCCTCCAAGTGAGGCAATATGATAGATTGGACGAGTTGGTGACAGTGAGGTTGACAAGAAATGGTGGGCTTCAGAAATATTTTGAAGTAGCGCAGACATAATCTCTCTTTCTCTCTTTTTTAAGATTTTATTTATTTGACACACAGAGAACACAATCAGGGGGAGCAACAGGCAGAGGGAGAAGCAGACACTCCACTGAGGGGGACCCAATCCCAGGACCCTGGGATCATGACCTGAGCCAAAGACAGAGGCTTAATCAGTTGAGTCACCCAGGTGCCTGAAGCAGACATAATTTCTTATCCAGTTGTATGTCAGGTGAGAGAGGAAGAGTCTGGGTCCAATGTTCTTGGTTGGAGCCTTAGAAGGATGGAGATGCCATTAGGGAAGGAAGGAAGGAAGGAAGGAAGCAAGCAAGCAAGCTTGAGAGCTCAGATAAAGATGTGCACCATTGAAGGTGACTTTTAGATAACCAAGCATAAGTGACGTTACAAGAAGGCAGTGGACGATGAGTCTGGGGTCCCAGGCAGAGGTGTGGGTGCAAAATTAATTTGAGAATCTCACATGGCACAGCACCTATCACACAGAGCTCCAAAGTGAAAGCTCCTCTCAATCACAGATCCTTCGTTTCTTCACTCAAAATCTTTGGTGTCAGGTTTTGGAAAGTTGAGCTTTATGATATCACCATTATCTGACCAGTTTTGACCTAAAATAATAATAGTTTCATATGGTTCACTTTAATAATCCCCTCCATTTGCCTTATATTACATAATACTCTTAATGGGGTTTGAAACAGTGTCCTATAACCAAACACAGAAATATTTCTGCAGCCCAACAAGTTCATGCTAAGTTGGACAGGTAAGGAACCCCCCTGACACACACACGCGTGCACCGTTTCAACTGAGCTTTTGCTGCCAAGTGCATTATAACAGCTTTCAGGTTTTTAGGGCTTTTTGGATTTTGGATTTGTGGCATCCAGAGAGCTGAAATAGGCCAATGAGTGGAAGGTACTGAGAAGCATGCTTTTGCTCAATTTTAAGACTCTGTCCATGTTATTCAATGACTCCTCATGCTGTTTCCAGAGGTGGGACCTGAACAACCCTGTACTGGCGATATTTTAAAGGAAACTCAATTACTGGAGAGATTGTTAAAGTTAAGGTCTTTTTCAGCTCTTGATCTCACTGAGACAGAAATGACTCTAAATCATTTCTGGCCTCATTCTCCCCATCTGTACAATGGGACCAAGGAGCCGGACTTTGATTGCTGAAGATACTGCTGGCATGGATGTTTTCAGGGTTTCTATGCTTCTCAATCCACTCATTGCTCCTTCCACCTAGCTCTATATATCCTTGTTTGCTGTTTGCTGAGTAACCCCCTTTCCAGACTGTGCCATGTGGCAGTTTTCCCGGGACGTCAATGAATAGCTAGTATGGGCAGCTGGGTGGGGAGGCAGACGTTTTCCCCGTTGCTTCCCAAATTGGGAAAAATGATTATTTTTTTTGGTAATGACTTCTGGACATCCAAGCGTGTTTTGACTTGTGCAACATCCGCATGCTTCCGGCAAGAGAGCTAATCTAGGCCACAATTCCACCTTCCTGGAATGGTGTAGATGGTGGCAGGGCCTCCCCTTTCTGGTTCTTTCTGCAGATGAGCTATTTGATGAAAGACTTTCCAATGACTGACCCACGCCTTCTAAGGGAAGAACTTTAACACAGCTTTTCTTCCTGATTATAGAAGTAACATATTTTGACTTTAGGAACCAAAAATAAAAAGGTTGGTGGGGGGGGGGGAGAAAAACAATTACCCACAGTCCCCCTTGCCCAAGGGTCAGATGGTCAGTATTTTAGAATTTGTGAACTGAGGGGCAAAATTGAAGGTATCATATGGGTGTTTATAGAACCATTTGCAGGTAGAAACCGTTCTTAGTGTGAAGACTGTACAGAAGCAGGACTGGCTGGTTTTCACCTGTGGGCAGTAGTTTTCTGACCTCTGGGCTATACTGCCTAGAAACTGGTAGTGACCTTTTGGAGTATTTCCCTCCAATTTAGTTTTCCATGCCTTTCTTTCTTGTTTTTAAACAAGGGCTCACCTTGTATATCCCATTTTGATTTCCGTGTATCTCACCAAATGGCAGTATTCCAGGAATAAAGTTGTTTAGTGCTGTGTAGACCGTCTCTCAAACAGAAGTTATGACAGTTCATTTTAACGACTCCCACTTAAAGTGCGTTTGGATTATTTCCAAAGTGACAGAGCGAGAGAGCGAGAGAGAGAGCATGAGTCCAAGTGGTGGTGAGGGGTGAGGAGAAACAGGCTCCCTACTGAGCAGGGAATTCGGGGCTGGATCCCAGGACCCCGAGATCATGACCTGAGCTAAAGGCAGATGCTCAGACGACTGAGCCCAGGTGCCCCAATATCCTGTCTTTCATTTTATGTTGTGGGTTCTTAGGTATTTATAATGTTACAGTTTACTGGTGATATAAAAAGCAGGCCAAGCACGGGCCATGACAGTGGTGTGACCCAAGGATGATGATGGTCCCAGATCTGTCCTTCTGAGACCCAAAACCAGACAAGAAACAAGAGTCAGTGGGTGATGTGTGTGGTCCTGATAAGAACTTCTGACAAACCACGTGGACAAGTGTTAGTTAAATAGATTTTAGGGTGTCTGTTTTGTCTGTTTCACAGAGGAAAGTTTTTATTTATTTATTTATTTTTTTATGTTCCTGATTCTCGTCCAGGCGGCCTGTATTGCCAGATAAATTAGGTCTTAAATCAGACCCTGCTATTAGAGCTCATATGCCTTCCCTTAAAAGGGCCTGAAGTTAGGGTTGTGCACTTTTTGATCATTTGGTTGTGGGAAGAAGTTAGAGGGAGCCGTGTCTCTAGAGAGATGTCACACTCCAGCTGGGAGCAGAGTGCTCAGGTGGACAGAGGGTTGGCAAATGTCCAGGAGTGAAGCAAGGGACTTCAGAGGCAGAAAGACATACCAGATAGTGACATCCTGCCTGCAGATTTGGAGCGAGCAAAATGGAACTGGAGAAGTCTTGGCCAGGCCAAACCACCACCCTGTCTCTTGCGCTCTTTCTCTGGCCTTCACGTTATTACTTAGTTTCAATCGAGACTGCTGCTAGGTGGTGAGGCCTGGTTGTGAACATAGGCCTTCCCTCACTCCCTAGGTATTTGGTGGCCTCAGCTGAGGCAAAAACTGAAGATATAGACCTGACCCAGATCTGAGATAGAAGAGCCTGATTATTTTGTCCAAGGGTGTAGCCCTACCTCTCAACATAGACAGCATTGGCTCTCAGAGCTCAGTTGAGTCAAGCGGTTCTTAAACTAGAGGGGCAGAGGGCTAAGCTTTGAAGTGGCATTCCTAGCAACAGCCCCAGGTCAAGGTAGAGCTCCCTCCTCTCTGCGTGCCCAGCCCACATCTCAATTAGTGAAGTCTTATCACATTGCATTGTCATGATTTATTTATACAGCTCTCCCGCCCAGTAGCCAGGAAACAATGCAAGGGTAGAGACTGTGTCTTTTTCACTGCCAAGTCTCCCAAATTCAGGGCATGGAGTGGATGCTAAATGAAGGTTTGGGTAACACCGTGTGACTCATCACACCTAGTTTTTGGTGCCCAGTGAGTGGGACTCACAGTGGAGACAGATGATCATGGTTCAGAGGGGTCCAGGAGATCTCAGAGAGGAGGAAGTGCTGGTGTTTGGGGTTTGAGTGGGTGTCATGGATAGAGAAGAGAGGATGGAGGTGGGGAGGGGTGGTGGTAGTGGCGGGGGTTCTGTTCAAAGTAAATAACAACCGACTGCATGTCCCCTGACTCATCAGAGTAGACTGGTGGCAAGAAGTCCGTATTGCTGTCCCTGGTTAGGTCAGCCTGGAAGATGAGGAGGGACCTGGGGTTTGGGTGAAGAGATAGGATGGGAATAAATGTTGCGTGGTCACCGTCTTTACTCTAGCTCTGCATCAGAAGCTTTCTGTACGTGGTCTTACTTGATTCTCACGCACCGGTGGCAGGTAGGCTTATAATTCCAATGTCTAAGAGTAAGAAACAGACAACAGAGGAGTGATACAATATGCTCAGAACTACCCAAAAAGGGAGCAGAAGAGCAAAAGCTAAGTTGAACCCAGACCTCCACATTCCTGGGTCTGTCCTCTGTTTTCTCTGCCTTCCTGTCAGACTGCCAGCCATAGTGGGTGTGGCCAGTGGAGGTCAGGGCAAGAGCCTAGGCGGGAGGCGGGAGCTGAGGAAGGCACCCAGGGGACTTCAAGGGAGAAGAGGAGGAATGAGGGTGAGGCAGAGGGCTGGGCAGCTCCCCAGGCCAGGGTGGGAGTCCCTGGCCGGGGACATTCTATTTGGAGTCTTTAAACCTCCACCCTTTGTACCCAATAAAGTTCACAGTGGCCACACCCTTGTCATGGCCTTTCTGGGGAATGTTTCTGGAGCTAGACAGATGGCTCAAGCTGGGAAGGAGGGCAAGGCACTCTCCTGGAACCAGGGCCAGATTTTGGAACCGGATTATGGAATTTAGAAGGGAGAGGTTGAGCACAAGATTTCAACTGGAAACTTGGAGGCTGGAGATGAATAATGCCTGATTTGGGGAGGAGCTCCACTCTAGAGGTGAAAAGGAAGTGGTAAGAAAGAATCAGAGACTAAAGACGTGGCTGAGCAAGTCGATGCTTTTAATATCAGCTGTGGTAAGGTTTCATGGGGGCCATTTTTCATCCCAAACATTGGAGTGGTCCACTAATGGAGGCAACCCATGCTGCAGAGGGAAAGAGGGGAGGCTGGGAAAGAGGTTGAGATGTATAGACACAGAGAGACAGAGATGGAGGCAGAAATACACAAAGATAAAGGAAAAACACAAAGACAGAGACACAGAGGGATAACACCCTGGAGATCCATGGAAATCAGTGTGGTGAGAGAAAGAGGGAAATAGAGAGATAGGGACAAAGAGAGGAAGGGGGACAGTGACATAAACACCCAATGGGTAGCTGTGTCTGGTGGAGAAAATACATGTGAGTTCCCTGAGAAGAACTGCATCTGTGCCCTTTTGGCCTTCCTGGGAGCTTGTGTTCTTTGGCTTAGCTGAGGTACTGGTCTGTGCTAACTTTCTGTGTTTTCCTGACTGGCAGGTAGAAACTCCAGGGTAAAAAGTCACCTACAGTATAGACTTTCCCTATACTCACAGCATCACAGCTCTCCTCCTGTCCTCCCCTCCCAAACACCTGCTTGCTCCTCTGTAGTTATAGTCAATGACCAACTGCTCAGTACTGACCCTCAGAACATTCTTCCTTGGGCTGGGCTACCTCCCAGTTTGGTAGAAATGCACTAGCAAATCCAGTGCTATTTTTCTGCTTAGCTCTTCGGGTGGTTGATGACAATGACTGTGTTCCCCCTGCATTCTCTCTTCTTCAGGCTCACTTGCAGTTCCTTCACTGGTATTAGTGGCAGCATGGGCTAAGTTATGCTGAAGTAACAGACAATCCCAGGATCTCAGGGGCTCTCAGGAGCAAAGGTTGAGTTCTTGTGTTAAAGAAAAAATAATATTCTAACATTAAAGAGAGAATTATTCAGGGGCACCTGGGTGGCTCAGTGGGTTAAGCCTCTGCCTTTGGCTCAGGTCACGATCTCAGAGTCCTGGGATGGAGCCCCGCATCGGGCTCTCTGCTCAGCAGGGGGGAGTCTGCTTCCCCCTCTCTATCTGCCTGCCTCTGCCTACTTGTGATCCCTCTCTCTGTCAAATAAATACATAAAATCTTAAAAAAAGAGAGAGTGAATTATTCAGGACCCTTGCTAAAGAATGGTAAGGCAGAGTTGATTGAAAGGGAGCTATCATGGTGGGTGTAGGGACTGCTTCGATGGGGCCTGGTAGACATTGCACTTGGCTCTGAGGTCAGCTGGGCAAGTGGAAAATCTGTAGCTAAGGAATAGGGTGCGGATCACCAGATGGAATATTACCGAGAAGAAATATCGGGAATAAGGGGGATTTTGGCTAGACTGACCCAACAGGATTCTTACTGAAGGCAGGCCAGAGTGAGCAGACGTGACCTGGGAGAGGATGGAGGATGAAGAGCCTGACTGGATATCTAGAGTGATCAGATACAGCGGAAGGAGGATTCTGGCTAGACTGACTTGGCAGGTTTTTGCTAAGATGGGGTAGTGCAGAGACAAACAGCAAAGCTCCGAAGTCAGAGCCTAGTTGAGAAGAGTTCACAGAACCCTGAGTAGATTTTGGCCAAAAAGAGAGACCTGTGTTTACTTGCTACTTACTTACTCTGTATATTTGCTGTAGGCCGGGACCACTGCTCTGATTTCCATTCACCCCAGGACCCAGGCGGAGTAAGCAGCCTCTACCTAAAACATGTCTGACCTGTGGTAGTCGAAGAAAGAGGATGTGGGTCTCCATGCACTGGTCTTGGAAGCTTCTACCAGAAGTGACACATGTCACCTTCAATCATGTTGCATTGACCAGAGTCTTTTGTCCAAGAGATGGGCATGGGAACTTGGCACCCAAAAAGGGGTAGCAAATATTTGTGAACAATGGCACAACCCCCCAGAACTGGCTTCTCCTACTATCGTTTCTAGCTCTCTCACTAAGCTAGTCCTTTATCTGTGGTTTATTGATATTCCTTCCAGTGTCTGAGAGCCAGTACTAGACAAGAAAGTTGAGGAAGGTGATGCTCCTGGGGCCACCAGGTGACTGTCCCCACAAATGGTTCTCCTCTATATTATAGCTACAGTTTGCCAAGGCCACAAAAGAGAGAGAGGGAGAGGAAACACACTTGCACTGTGATCTTTCTACCAGGGTTTTACTGGGTATTTATCCCCTGATGCCTTTTAAAAATCTTGTGTTTCATTGCTTGGGATCTAGAAGCAATCGGCTCATTTGTAGCTCCAAAACAGAAAGGGGAAGCCTATCTTCATTGGACTTTGAATAAATGAGAAATAAACCTTTAGGGTGTGATCTACCAAAATTTTAGAATTTGTCTGTTTTGAGAGCTATTGTTCATTATTTTGATGCAGAGATTGGGACAAGAGGTAGAGTGCTCCAAAACAAGAACATCAAATATATGATGTTAGCAGAGTGACCAGGAGACAGGTGATGGGAAATTGGACTTGGCACTGAAAGATGGAGGCCAGGGCATGTAGTGGCAGAGGTATTTGCACAGTTGCTGCCTGCAACAGCTTGAAAGGTAGGTTCTCTCTTCATGAAATTCACCATACCACGGTGAAGAGGTAGGAAAATTGGAAATAGGAGAATGGTCGGCATTTGGTAATGTATTAGATTCCTGTCTCACGTTGAGGTCTTTTATTCATTTTGAGTTTATCTTTGTGTACGGTGTAAGAGAATGGTCGAGTTTCATTCTTCTACATATAGCTGTCCAGTTTTCCCAGCACCATTTTTTGAAGAGACTGTCTTTTTTCCACTGTATATTTTTTCCTGTTTTGTCAAAGATTATTTGCCCATAGATTTGAGGGTCCATATCTGGGCTCTCTACTCTGTTCCACTGGTCTATGTGTCTGTTTTTATGCCAGTACCATGCTGTCTTGGTGATCACAGCTTTGTAGTAAAGCTTAAAATCAGGTAGCGTGATGCCCCCAGTTTTATTTTTGTTTTTCAACATTTCCTTAGTGATTCGGGGTCTCTTCTGATTCCATACAAATTTTAGGATTATTTGCTCCAGCTCTTTGAAAAATATCAGTGGAATTTTGATCGGAATGGCATTAAAAGTATAGATTGCTCTAGGCAGTATAGACATTTTAACAATGTTTATTCTTCCGATCCAAGAGCATGGAATGGTCTTCCATCTTTTTGTGTCTTCTTCAATTTCTTTCATGAGTGTTCTGTAGTACTCGTATTAGAGGTGTAAGATAAGCTCGGGGAATTATTAGGTGGATTGTAGACAGAAGTTACATGTAACAGACAGAGTTCATAAATGTGAGCCCTTGAATTTGAAATAGCACACTGCTTTAGATACTACAATATACTGGATGGGATTCACAAAGGATTTAAGTGGCAACAGCCTAGTAGAACCTCTCAGTTGGGAAAACGGTGACTCAGAGCACAGAGCAGATGAAAAGAACAGATTCTTCTTTGATTTTTTTCCATAAAACCTGCTGGTAGCTGCCATTAGCTTAAGAAAACAAGAAGCAAGGAAGTGAAAAATCAAGGAAAAAGAGAGTTGAGAAGTGAATCTTAAAGGGAACTTTGCTGGCAGTTACTGCAAATAGATTAGAAATTTGTTATGCTATTGAGTGAAACAATGCAAAAGACACCATGAGTCTGTCTAGGAATTCTTTGAGTCATGGAGCACTCTTGGGATGCCCACTTCCAGGAATAGAAAGTAAACTAAGGAAACCATGCCCAAGGAGGGGTGTGATATCAGATATCCACTTCATATGAGTCCAGGGAAGGTCATGGCTCCCAAAGGATGGACCCAGTTCTCATAAGAATCAGGGACAAGCACGAGCTACCCTGAGAAGAGATTCACAATCCCTCACCCAGAGCAGGAGCCTTTAAGGATTTGTGTGCTCCCCATTCTTTCTAAGCAGTTGTGTTGATTGTGGCTGTCCTTTCTTGGATGTGTGGTGTGTGTGTTGGGGGGTAAGGATTGCTGGGAGAGAAGGCTGTATAATTTGCCTCTTCAATCAGAGGTCTAGGATAGTGATTTTCAACTGGGGGATATCTGGCCAAAGATAGAGGCAGTTTTGGTTGTCACATCTGGGGGCAGTGGTGTTACTGGTAACTTATGGGTCCCGGGGGTACTGCTAAACATCTTACAAGGCACAGGACAGCTCTCGCAACAAAGGATTGCCCATTCTCAAATGTCCATATGACCAAGATTGAGAAACTCTGTTCTAAGGATTAAAGGTGTTAACATCCTAATGTAGTGGTAAGATTACAGAACATCACCTGGAAATCAGAGAGCTTGACACTGAGCTGGTGCTCATTCCTTCATTCAACATTAGGTGAGTGCCTTTAAAGGGAAGGGGCTGGCTGGGGTGCTGGTGGAGGGATGGGGATTTGTCAGTAAGTCATGCTATTGCTGCAACAGACAACCTCCCCATATCTCAGAGTCTCAAACAAAAAAAGCTCTTTTTTCTCCTGAACAATTAATCTTATTTTTCCCTGATGGGCATTGTGGGATTGATTTTTGTCATTGGCTTGGCTACAAGGAAGCTTATTGTAAGAATTGTTCATTGCTATTTGTTGACTTTCCATGGCTCATCTTCCTATCTGACTCTTGTTTGCCCATGACTCTGATCCCCCCCTTCCCCAGCCCATCCCAATATTGTACTTTTGACTGTTGCCTCAAAATACCTTTGGGGAGGAAGGGAGCTCTGGAATAATGAATGAATCAATGTCATTCTCGCTGAAAGGTGGTTGCTATGAAAGGAACATTGGGGAACCAGTTAAGTGTCCTTTTTCTTCTTTAAAAAGGAAAGTGGATTTTTAGGTCCTGGCTTGAAAATTTGCAGAATTGAAACTGATGTTTGGGCTTGGGATCTGCAAATAGATTTTCTTTTTCATTCTGCAGTTTTACTTACCCCTTTTAAGTTGCTATTTTAACAATCCAGAGTCTCATTTGCTCTAGCTGGCAGAGGAAGGAGACAAGAAAATCTATTCTCCAAGGTCTTTTGGGGAATCACTTCATGCAAATATCTTTGGCTCAGAAGGAAACTGCCCAGAGGTTAGGCCTCTGCCCGCCCTGGAGAAGGCAACTTTCCAAGTTGGTATTTTTCCTTTTGCTTTCCTGTTTCCAAATACGAAACAGACAGAAGTCAGGAGACCAGCCACGACCTTGCTATGTGATCTCAGGCCCTTCACAACCCCACTTGGATCTCTGGAAAGACAACCCCTCTTGGTTCTTTGGCTGAGAACCCACCCAGATCCATGGTTCTCATCTGTGGAGCAAAAGAAGGGGCTATTCCAGTGAAAGGTGCTTTCTGGTGTTTCGGGCTGAGTGGGATTTTAGTGACACTGAAATTGTGTATTTGGAAGAAGCTTGCTCAGCTTCCCATAAACATGGAGGAGACAGTGGGTTTGGAGGCCCAGGCCAGGGTCTTGTTGGTGGCAGTCTTGAGAGATGGGTCAGTGTGGACCCAGCAGCCACACCGCCCAACTGCCAGTCCCCACAGTATCCCTTGGTTGTGTAACTGTGGGTGAACCATGTTGTCTCCTTGGGCGTTGGTGTCCTCATCATTCCCAGTGGGATGACAGCAATAGGACCACGTGTTATGCAGAGTCAATGACACAAGGCTCCTAAAGCGCTGGCTATGTTGTGTAACAGATATCCCTCATCCCTCTCTTTAACTGGGACACACACGGCTGGATTGGGTTGTGGCCACCAGGGGGACTGAGCCAGGATGCCCTCAACCAAGGCACCCCTCATTGGACCATCCTTTCTCCTTTTGAAAAGGCTAGAAAGGAACTGTCTCAATACTGTCCCAAAACAGGATGGCAGGAAAGGTATGGGGACATTCTCACAGTGAAAAATCTAGACATCCAACTCTGTCGACAGTGCTTTCTGCATCTTCCATCAACCCCCTCCAGGACATGAGTCCCTTTCCCCTTCTGGTTTCAATTTTTTCTTTGGTGAAATGCACAAGTGAGATTAGATCATTCATAATTGAATGTATTTTGTCCCACCCCAGTTTAGGTAATTTGTGTTAAATTAAAGCAGGATTCCTCAACCTTAGCATTATTGATGTTATAGGCAGGTAAGTCTTTATTGTCCTGTACATTATAGAATATTTAGCAACAGCCCTGGGATCTACCCAGTAGAGGCCAGGAGCAGCTCTCCTCCAAGCTGTGGCAACCAAAATGCCTCCAGACATTGCCAGATGTCCTGGGGCTGGGGAGAGCAAAATCGCCCTGGGTGAGAACCATTGACCCAAGAGTACTTAAGCATAATAATGAGAATCACATTTATTGAGTACTTTTTTATGTTAACCACAGTGCTAAGAGATTCCCATATAAGTATCCAAAGGATGTGCATGTCTTCTGCTTTGCAAATGGAGATGTTGAGATACTAAAAAATGATGAAGCTGGGATTTGAACCCATGTTTTCCCAACATCAGAGCCTGTAATGCCTCACTGCTTTAAAGGTTTCTAAGTACAAGGAGGTGTTTTGAACAGCAAACAATACAGTTGATTTAATGAGAACACAGGACTCCAAAACAAGCAGACCTGTTTGGAATGTCAACTCCACAATGATGAACTGGTCACTGTGTCCTCCTGAGCATCATTTCTGCATTGTTAAATTGAAGGTAATACCAATCTTGTAAGTTGCTGGAGGTCAAGATGAGGTAGAGAGATGCTTGGCACACCAGGTCCTTCTCTGGCTAAATAATGCATTGGACAACATGAAGAACACTACTGACATGCCTTTCATTCCTTCCCCTCAGCCCTGGGTGTGGCGTAGTGCTCCCGGGGTGGATGGAAACCTCATACCACAGTGTATCACCTCATCCCTGTCCCATACTGTCCGGGTGTCTGGGGATTTCTTTAAAGCTTCAGACCAACAGAGAGAGTGGTTGGTGGGAAAATCCATAGTCAGTACAACCAGAACTGAAACATGTTGCCCCTAATTGGCTCCACACTCTGTCCCCTTTCTTAGTGACCCCAGTCACCCAAGTTGGGTGTCTGGGAGTCATTCTTGACTTCTCCCTCCTCACTTCCCACAGCCAAGAGGTAGCCAGGAGCCTGCCATTACACTCACCATGCATTTGTTTGTTTCTCTTCCTCTCTCTGCCTTGCCCTGGGCCAGTCACCATACCTCTCCCCTGGGTGCCAAAAGATGCTCTCTGCTTCCACTCTTGACCTTCACAGTCTGACAGGGAGGCCAGAATGATCCTTCTCAGCTGTGCCTCTGACCAGGTCTCTACATCCTCCTTCCCAGGAAAAAACCCTGTTCTTTAACCGGCCCTGGAGCATTTCTCATCTGGGCTCCAGCTTCTCTTCGTCCTCACCTTGGGCTTTTCTTCCCTTCTTTTTCTTGGTTTTAGCCATACTGAACCACTCAGAATTTCTGGAAGGCAATCCCCATGCTCTCCCTTCTCTTAACCATCTGAATATGTTTTCTCCTGGATCCGAACACTGCCACTTTGACTCTGGCCTTGGTAACTTTAGCCAGCTTCAGCTTAGAGTTTACTCTCCCCCCCCCCCCCCCCCCCCCCCCCCCCCCCCCCGGGAAACTTCTCTCATCCCTAACCCTGGTCAAGCATCTTCTGGAGCTTCCCACTAAGGCAGTTACTCTGCTGTGCTGTGAGCATCTGTGGACAGGTCTGCCTCTCCCACTAGAATATGATTTTTTTTTTAGGGCAGCAAATGTGTCTTTTTCTGCAACCCCCAGTTAGTGCCCAGTGTGGACCTTGTTACACTAGGAGTTTGTAGCACCAATGAATGATATGCTGTGTTGCCTCAGTCAGAGAGTAGATGTGAGAAAGTGTGAAGAAACCAAGACAGTGACTTAGAGAAACTGACATATGAACAGTCCATGGCCAGTCCTGAACTGGCTTGGGCTCATCTTTCCATCTTGAATCTCTAGGAATTCAACAAGAAGATGATCTGATTCAGTAGAAATGTGGCTCAAGGTGACTTTGTCTTTGACATTAAGGTAAAGAAGAGACTATCTCTGCACCCAACAAGGAGCCTATATTGTTTGTGAAGAAATGTCCAATGAAGAGAGTCAAAGAACCAGAACTGTATGACCTGCACGTCTCTTTTAGCTTAGCCATTAGGTAATTTATCAAGGAGGTTTCCTGATGATGTAACTTGAAAAGCCAGCTGAGCCTTTGGTGGGCACTAGAGCAGGATTTCTCCACCATGGATTTACTGGTGTTTTGGGCCAGGGACATCTTTGTTGTGGGCATTATTCTGTGCATGTTCGGGCGTTTCGCAGTACCCCCTGGCTTCTACTCACCTCAACCATGAACAGTACTCCTCTCTCCTCAACTGGGATAACAAAAATGTCTCCAGACATTGCCAGATGTTACCTGATAGGACACAGTTGGCCAGGTGGAGAACCACTGCTTCAGAGGAATCAGAATTGGAGTCTCTCTGGTAAAGCTGAAGGAGCACTTGGATGAGGGTGGGTTTGAAGTTCATCTCCAACTTGGCAACTGACAAAAGATATTTTTTTGGGTAAGTTCTCTATAAATTCAATTTCAGGATGTTTGACTTGGGGAAATCAGCTTGACCTCTCTTTTCAGCCAAAGTAATAGAATAATGTAAGCCCAAGATGTTTTGGATACTTCTGAGTTGAGTGTCAATCTTAGGAGTGATCCAGGAAATGGGATGGGGATTGATGGCCCTGTATCTATAGTCAGACAATGAGAGTCAGGCCTCTGCTTGCTCAGGAAAGCCTGTCTCCAGAGGCCATCCTTATCTTCTCAAGATACCCCAGGGAGCACCTACCCCATTCAGTCTCCTATTGGCTGCTCTCCAGTGGCTTAGACTGTCAGTGCTTAGAAATATTTGACTTAAGCCCTTTGTTACAGAGGGGGAAACTGAGGCCTGAAAGAGGGAATAGACTTAGCCAAGATGACCCAGTGAGTTAGGGTAAGAGCACTTACTGACCCAAGTTTCTTTCTTTCTTTTTAAAAACTGGGGGACGCCTGGGTGGCCTAGTTGGTTAAGCATCTGACTCTTGGTCTCAGCTCAGGTCATGATCTCAGTCTCATGGAATCGAGTACTGTATCCTGCTCTGTGCAGAGTGGGGAGTCTGCTTGCTTTCATCCTTTCCATCTTTCCCTCTTCCTGCTCACCTCTGCCCCTTGCTCCTCTCTCTCTCTCTAAAATAAGTAAGTTAAAATCTTTATTGAGGTGTGACTGACATGTGAAAAACGGTACATAGTTCATGTATATAACTCAACGAGTTTGGGATTGAGAGGTCATCACCACCACCAAGGCCACGAAATTGTCCCAAAGTTTCCTTCCATCCCCTTTATTATTATAATTACAATCATCATAGTAATAATAATGTTAAGAACACTTAGCATAAGATCTACCCTCTTAGCAAATTTAAAGTATATGGCACAGTGTTGTTAGTGGGCACTATGCTGTATAGCTTTTCTCTAGAACTTATTTATCAGTTATGACCCATGTCTCTTGACTAAGAGTCTCATTTTCTCTCTCCTGCTCTGTGCTGTCTCACTCTGGGAGCCTACCCCCATGTCTGTTCAACCAGTGGTGGAAGTCTTTATGATAGTCTTTTCCTGATGTTTCTGTTTATTTTGTTCAAGTGTATGCCTTTGGTTTTCTACTTCCTGTATCCCACTTTTAGCTTGGTGATGGCCTTCAAATGCAAAGGGAGGTCCATAACACATTAGCAAGAACTAACATGCTTACCTTACCTCTCAAGGGAAACATTTGACTTTTCATTGAACTCTGCCCCAATGAAACGAAACTAGTAGTAGGAATTTGAAGCACTGAGATAGGTTTAAAAAGACTTTTTGGAGCAGCTAGATCCCTTTGGGAAATTCCCCATCTTTAGAGGTCATGTAGCCTACCATTGGGTACAGAGTTGCACACTGGGGTTGCTTCCCCATCATGTGATTTAGAGGAAAGAACCTGAGCTTTGGATATAGGTCCAAACTCCAGCTCCACCACTTCATAGTCCTGCACATTCACCACCAGGCCAACGTCATTTCTGAATGGGGGCTGGCACCATGTTGCATTATGACATCTCATCAATTCTTTACACAACTAGGGGCAGTAGGTCTACACTTTATATGGGAACACTGAGTTTCAGCTGAAGACACGAAAACTACATTGTATAACAAAGATTAAAGTAGTGGAATTAAGAGTTGAATCCATGGCAATCAGGCTCCAGATTATGAATGAGCGAAATGACATTGGCGGGGGGAAGAAAAGATTAGGTATAATAACAAAACCTCATTTTCAGTTTCTTAGGTTGCTAAATTAGGATGCTAGTAACTCCTTGGAAGAACCATTGTGAGAACTAAAGAAAATAATTCCTTTTCACCACCTGGTACTCACTGAGTGTCTAACACTTGCTCAGTCTTCCTCTTCACACAAATTGCTCATTTTAGTTGAATGTCAGCTACCATTTATTAAGTGTTAACCGGGTATGGGCAAACTGCTAAATCAGTTCACATGCACAATTTCACTTGCTTTATTTTTTTTTTTTAAAGATTTTATTATTTATTTGAGAGAGAGAGTGTGCGTGTGTGTGCTCACGCGCGTGCACCCATGCGTGAAAGAGATGGAGGGAGCACAAACAGGGAAGAGGGGCAGAGGGAGAAGCACACTTTCTGCTGAGCAGGGAGTCTGATGTGGGACTTGATCCCTGGACCCCAAGATCATGACCTGAGCTGAAGGCAGACGCTTAACCAACTGAGCCACCCAGGCACCTGCGATTTCACTTACTTTTGCAAAAGCTACATGAGGGAGGTCAATAATATTTTCACCCTATTTCCACCAAAGAAATCAAGGCCCAGAGAGATGAAGGACATTGTAGAGCTCAACAGTGAGAAAGTGAGTCAAGATTTGCATTCATGCTGTGGCAGAGCTCTTGCCCCTTTGGCTATGTTCACCCCTCTGCTACTCTAAGCCACATATGAACTTCAGAAACTCTCAGAGGCCCCAAGCCATCTCCTTGGCATGCTTTTCATCTTTTGAGACTAAAATAAAGTAATTTTTCATCTTAATCAGTAGATCTTTTCCTGTCCTGGAGGTTGGTGCCTGGAGAACAATCTGAGTTCGAGTCAGCCTTGAGGATACTCGAGTCAATTCTTGCTTATCCCTTGTGCATTTCTTCAGACTCCTATTCATCTCTCTTCCTTCTTACCCAATACAGCCTTAGGGACTTCAGAATAGTCTTCAGACAAATTGTGGTAAGATCTAATGAAAGCTGCGCATGGCTTGCTTCCAAAGCATCCAGCAAACCTCTCTTCCTTGGGTACCCCCTTTGAATTACAGTTTTCTGGACCCTTTGCTTCCTTTAATCTTTCATGTCTCTATTCCTCTGTCTAGCACAACCCTATCTTCATCTGACTGGAATTTCTTCATTCCAAAGCCATGCCTGCAAGTATGAAAAATTTGTCTGGGTCAGAGTCACATTTTTTTCAGACCGAACTGATGAGATTGGAAACAAATTTCCTCTTCATTCTCTATCTCAAGAGCTCAACAGGGTGCCTAAACTGTAGGCCCTAATAGGGTGCCTGGTGATAAGACAGGAAACTTCACAGGTATAAAAGCAGGGGTGATGGAAGCAGACAGACTTGAATGTGAATCCCAGTACTTTAGTGGCTTTCTGGTCTTGACCAAGTTACCCTGAAGCTCTCTGAGACTCAGTTTCCTTATTGGCAATCTGGGGACAGCAATGTGGTTGTTGTGAAGATTCAAAGAGGCCATGTCTTTAAAAGCACTTAGCACTACCAAGTTTGGGCTAAGTGCATATTTGCTAAAGCACAGTGGACCCATAAGTTGCTTTCCTCTGATCTGATCTCTCATGACATTTTCGTCGTGTCTCTTCAATTCATTTATCCCTTTCTACCGTGGTTGTGATGAATTGGGTATGTATATATGTATGTACATAGTTCTCCTACTAATCTGAGCATCTTGGAAAGAGGTCTCATAACAGACTCAGTTTTGGATTCCCAGTTTACTAGGGCCATGCTTCATATAGAATGAATGAAAGAATAGTTTTTGCATTAAGGAACAGAATGAACAACCCATGTGAGAAATGTATAAGAGAGAAATGTGTAAGAATCAGCCCATGTAGGTAGGGACTGGGTCTGCCTCAGTCTCCTGATCACTTGGCCAGCTGATAACCAGTGTCAAATGAATCCCTATTGAATAAGTGAATGTAGGGTCCAGGAATATTTAACTTATCAGAGTCCATAAAGCCTCCTTGGGCTGATGTCCAACTGGTCTCAGCAAGAGAAACTGAGGCTCAGGGAAAGGGAAGGACTGCCTATTTTGACACAGGGACTCAGCAGCAGGTATTCTATATTATCTAGTATAATATTTTTTTAATAACCTGGTATAACCATGACCTTTGCTTGACGAAGACTGACTTGGTGGGGTTAGTCACAGCTGAATCTAGCCCTATTCTTTTGCCCTTAGTGACTGGCAGGAGCCCAAACAATGATAGAATGAAAGGAGCTAAAGCCGTCAAGGGGAATAAGCACCTGTACAGTAATCCATTCACATTTGTGTTCTTTTGTGCTGAAATTCAACACATTCCTAAATCAAGTTATGTGGTTTGGGAGGAAAACAAGTTTTGGTTATTTTTACATTGCACACCTTGACTTTTACCATGTGGAGTTTTACAGCCAAATTCTGCCTCTTTTTCCAAAGTTGTGCCAAGCCAACTAGTTATGTCTTCCTGGGAGGAATTCTCCTTGGGAAGCAAAGTCTTGCTTTATAAAGCACCAGCATGTGTTGTGTGGCCTAGAACAATTGTTGGAATCAAATTCTCTTTGGTTTCCTGACTCTATATTCATTGCGTTTCCTTTTGCTCAAGGCTTCTTTGAAAAGTAAGTCTTTCCTGTGATTCAGATGAATTCATAAAAAATAAGACTAGGACTACAGTGTGAGCTTCATGAGGACAGAGACTTCATTTTTTTACTGCCGTATCCTCAGGACCTAGAATAGTGCCCTGTTTATGGTAAGAACTGAATGAGTGAATGAATGAATGGTTGAATGAGTTGGCTTTTCTTAGAACCTTGGGGGCTCATGAGGAGACCCTGAAGCCATCTCTAGTCTTAGCTATGACCAGCTATGCAACTTTGGGTAAGTCTCCCATTCTCTCTGAATTACTGACTTGTCTGGAAGATGAAGTGGGATGAGTGGATGTGAAGAGGGTTGAATTCAATAATGAATATGAAAGTATTTTGGGGAAAAAACTGGCTTCCATCTTTTTCCTTTCTTCGAAATCTCTCTGGGAGAATCTCCAGATGTGTTTGTTTTGGATCATAGTTCATAACCAGATGGAGAGGCAGAGAGAGCAGCACAGATGTTAGTGGTGTTGCTTTGGATGACTCAATCAGGGAAGCTTAAAGGTGAAAATTAGGGTTTTTTGGGTTAGTTCTCTGTGTTACAGAAAGATGGAAAGAAAAATGAGGAAAGGTAAACAAAACAATCAGATCTGAGGGATTGAGGGAAAGCAAGAGAGGAAATGAGTTTATTAGGAACTAGTTCACACTTACCTCTTTCAGTGTGGTGGCCTTGGGCAAGTCATTTCTAAAAGATCTATGTATTGTTTTATGCTTCTGGGGGATAGAGATGAATATGAATATAACTCAGTCTGCACAGCTCTGGGAGAGACATATAGGTAACATTGATGAATGAAAGATGAGAGTTATGAGAGCTGAGATGAAGGATGTACCAGATTCTATGGGAATATGTAAGGGAGAGGGGTTTGAATCTGTTGGAGTGTCTCTGGGAAGGTATTCAAGGGGAGGTGGTGTTTGAGATGGGCATTAAGAGGAAAAGAGGTCTTTACTTGGTGGAGTAGGAGTGATGAAGGATCAAGTGGCACTGTTCTCAGAGGAGAAGTAACTCGCACAAAACCTGGAGGCATGAGGCTGCATGGTGTCTTCAATTAATGAATTGTGATCTGCACCACCAAAGCATAGGCTATATGGTGAAGAAAGGGAGGGCACAGATCATAAAGACCTAATAAGTCAAGCTCATTAAGACTTTCAAGCCAGTGGACAATGATAAGCCATGGAAAAATTGTAGGCAGAGGAAGAACATGGTCACTTTTGCATTTCAGAATAGTCATTCCAGAGCTGTGAAGGGGATGAGTTGGAGGGGAGAGAGGCTGGTATAGGGTCTCCAGCAGAAGCCTAGTGCCCTTGTCCAACTGAGAGATGATTAAGGCAGGGGCCAGCAAGATAGGATAGAGCGACAGATACAAATAAAATTAAGAGGTGATCCTCAGGGCCTCAGATTCCATATCTATAAAGTTAAATATTTCTGAACCCAAGTTTCTATGATGGTCTCAAAGACTACTAAGGAGTATAAGTATGGCTGGGATTTGGGGACACTGTGGGAAAGACGTAGCCTCATGAAGAATACTGTTTTGTAGACTCCCTGTAATTTTATTGGCTGGGTGTGTTGAGTGGGGGAAGGGTTAACAATAGCCTTGCCAAAGGGTGAAAAAACCCTGCTATGAAACTTGAAGAATGGACCTGAGGAAGGGTGTATGTGAATAGTAGCAAGACAATCTCAGGATTAGAAGAACCTTGAGAAGCCAGTGTATTGGGTGCTTCCAACACCTCTGCCACATGCACACTAAAAGATTGCCCAGTCTCTTCTGCATCCCTCCTGTCATGAGAAGCCATCCACTTCCTGTATAGCCTGTGTCATTCCTGAAATGTCTCAGCACTGAACTTCATCCCATCTGTTTACTTTCTGTCCCTCCTTGACCAGAGAAGGTAGTCTTTGAAAGAGACCATCAGGAATCCTTGCACCACCACCAAAAAAAAAAAAAAAAAAAAAAAAAGCCCGATTAATGCAGGCATTATAGAAGCAAGCCATTGCCTTGATTAAAATTGATTTTTATTTTTTCTCATTTGAGGCTCAGCAGTATTTCAAGCCCCATGCCAGACATAGACAGTAAGATGGTTGAGTTCAAAAAGGATTTTTTTTTTTTTTTTTGGTCAAATCAAGCACTGGAAGCCAGAGAATTCCAAGGCCAACAGTGCCGTTGAGATGGCTCCATTGCGATGAGTCCCTATGGACAGCAGGGGCACATGGTATATAGGCTGAGGAGGCATGAGGCATGAGAATCTATTCTTGGTGGTAGGGATGGTGTAAAAATCTTATCCTAGGATGATACAGGAACTGTTAAGAAATAAGGAAGAACCGACTGTAGTGAGTGTGACCAGAGGGCTGGACAAACACTGAGGCAATGCCTACAGACGCAATGGGCTACTCACTGCCCTCTCTCGCCCACTTCCCTTATCCTCCTCCTACTCCCAAACTCTTCTTCCTGGTTTCTTCCATTGTCTTCTTGAAATTGGCTACCTCCTTCCTCTTGTCTTCCCCACCCATCTCATTCTGACTCTAGGTTTCTGTATAATTCCCCACATAGGAGCAATGCCTTACATTTTTATGATGCTTCACAGTTCACAAGGACAATTGGAATACATGATCTCATCAGCCACATGTATAGGTAGGTGCTGTCCCCATTCTGCAGATGATGAAAATGAGGCCATGGGAGATGAAGTCACTTGCCCAAAGCTACGGTCACGTGGCAACAGAGGCAGGTGATGGCCTGTGCCCTTTTTTCCAAATATTGTTCCGTCACTCCAACTTGACAGGTTAAGTGTCCGGTATTCCCGTGTCCTGACTTGCACTGAACTAGGGGAACTGAATGATCTCCTCATTGAAGGAGATTCTTCACTGAAGAAAGGATTCTTTCTCCTGGAGGTATTTTTAGAGGAGTTCCAAGGAGAATTTATTGCCCTGAAACTTTTCTTGAATTCTAGAGAAGTCTTGTTCTAAGTCATTGGAGTCTTTTAGTGTCCAAGCTTACTGCATAAGCCTGACTCCATTCTGATGACACTGATAATCAGGCAGACGTAGCTAGAATCAACAGTGTGCTGGAACAAGGTCATACCAGCTTGTTTGTTAAATTTTCAAGAATTTTGCAAGCTGGTTGTGAAACATAGCCATTATCGAACTTTATATAAACTTAGAGTCAAACGAACTATGATGAAAGCAAAGATAAGGAATATTCAAGATATCCTTTTTAATTATTTCACTGCATGTTATTATCACAATCATTTCCTTACTATTTACATCTATTGTATTGAGATTATTTGCAGCTATTGTATCAGAATGGTGAAAATACACGTGAGGAAGTGTTAGTACTTGTCTCCTACTCCCTCTGTGTTCATGACATCATACTGGCTTGAAATTGGCCCCTGGGGGATTACACCATGGAAATTGGCAAAAGCTACAAATAAAGTCTCTTTTTTCCCTTTACCTTCGAATAGCCTAACACTGGCTAAGATAGAAAAAGGTTTGTGGTGAATGGACCTCTAGAATACTGAATTGCATGGTCTTCCTTCTTGCCGGCATGAACTTGGGCAGAGGGAAAAAGGTGTCTGGAAAGGGATGGAGATAACAGACATTGGGAAGTCACTCACTATTTGTCCTTGGTAGTGATGATCACACCAGCCATGCTATATAACATTTAATACAGATTGTGGGCTTGGTACTGTATTAGACATTTGACATGCCCTATTTGTTTCATTCTCACAAAAGCCATACAAAATAAGTATTACTATTCCCATTTGACAGATGGACACCCAAAACTCAAAGAAGTAGAATGGCTTGCCCAACTTTACCCAGAGAAAAAGTGGTAGGGCCAGGTTTTGAGTCCAGTTCTATCTGATCCCAAATCAGTGCTTTTTCTGAAATGTTAGTGGAAAGTCAAGTCCCTGGAACCCTGTGGGCCATCCTACACATCTGTTCTCACCTTCAGAAGCTCTTTTGTTGGTGTGGACCAGTGATATGCCAGGTGTCTTTTGTTTAAAGTAATCACTAATTCTAAATAGAAACCAAACTTGAGGCATCTATTCATTCATTCAACTGATCTTTTTTTTTTTTTGAGTGCATATTGTGTGCTAGATACTATCCATTGGGGGGCAAGACAGATAAAATCCGCACTTTTAAGGAGCTTTGGGACTAGCAAGGGGTCAATTTTGGGCCTGGTGTGACACCAATAAGACACCTTTCCAGTGCATCCCAGAGCATATTCTGAGGCTAATATGCTCAGAGAACTGGGTGATAATCATATGCTCTCCTGCATCAGCAGGCCTTGCCCAGGCTTGGCAATCTCTGCTTCTGGGGTTAGCAAAAGTCCCTCTTCCTTCTTGTAAAACAAGATTGGTCACCAACCACTTCAGAGAAGGAAAAACAGCCTTGGACTCTGTCCATAGATGGTTTCCCCTTCCAGGGGCAAAAGGACTAGGGAAAAGGTATGCACATGGTTTCCTCAAATTGTGGTTTTGTATTTGGGTTTGTGGTTCAAATCCCTATTTTTGGCAGTCACCTCTGCTATAGACCAGCCAGTCACAAGGGTGGGTCCATTCCACACCCTATGGGATAGATTTTGATGTTAGAGGGGAAATATCTGATTCATTATTATTCCATCCTCCTTTTGGAGGGAGGGAAAGCAAAGCTAGTAATTAGGGATTTTTGTTTTGGTTTGGTTTGGTTTCTCCAAGGGCAAGGTTAGCCGATTCTGAATGCTTTACTATAGCCACACTCAGGTTGCCTAAGGGGGATATTGCCTGAAGCCCCTCTTTTGACTTGGCATCACACAATAGAACTCTTTGGGAGACTGAAGAGGTGCAGTGCTTTTGATCTTTGTAGAGTTGATTTCCTTAGACCATCTAGAGTTGATGGTGGTAGAAATGTCTTGCAAAGCCTGTCTGATCATAGCCTCATTCAAATGTGGTGGTTTTCAGTTATCTGAATTTTGGGCTTTTCATGGCTACCTTCTCTCTCCCTCTTGCTGTTTATAAAGAGAGGTGAGTACTGATTCCACTTGAAAAGCGTGCCTGGAGGATGGCATTCATTACAGTTGGGTGATGAGAGTGACGCAGGCACTGAAATATGGTAGGCTGTGAGTCTAGAATGAAACAGAGGAAAGTACCCAGCAGGGCTGGTGAGGTGTGAGCAAGCACAGTCCCAACCTGGCGGAGAGGGACTGCATAAACAGGGGTGGTCTGAGCCACACTGGTCTTCCAACTGGGACTGCCTTTCTCTCCCTTCCATCAGGGACATGGTTAGATCCCCTTCTATAGAGCACTGGCCCCCGCAAGCCCCAACCCCCAAAGAGGGTCCTGTTTGGGTCATTCAGGCAAATGGTGCTGAATCATACCCCTTTTTGTTCTCCAGAATTCTTGACCTTTATATTGTTTTTGACTGCCTCTAGCCCGGCTCCTTTGAAAGCCCCGTCCATAGCAGCTTCATCTCTTCCCCATCACAGGTGGTCTTACCATTTTACAATTCTGCTGCCTGACAAAACTGTTTTGAAAGAGATTTCCTACTAGTAATTAATTTGCCTAGTTTACAAGAAACAAAGACATAGGAGGGGATGATTAGAGCTTCCGAAGTGCAATAGATAATCAGATTGACCATAGTAAGTTCATTACTTAATAACTGCAAAATCTTGGGCATCTCTTTCCAATTTAATCTTCTGTTATTTAGGCGAACATAATAACAACATAATGATATACAGCTCAAAGAGTTGTTGAGTGGATTTTAAAGACAATGACTGTAAGATGTTTAGTATCAAACCCAAAATTGCTGTGGTCTCTGATTATCTCAAACATGATGGATGAGTAGAACAATATTCTGGGAGAGCCTACTCTGAGCCTAACCCTGAGCTTGGCTTTGAAGATTCAGTGCTAAGCATTCCTGTTCGCAGGTTCTCTGCACTCTTGGAGCTTTGAGTCGAGCAGGGAAGGAAATAAAATCAGAATAAAATCAGTGTGTAAGAGTGCCTTCCCCATGGACTCAATGTGATGTTGTTCATGTGTCCCATCCCCCACCCCCTATCCTTGTGGACAATGGAAGACTTTCCAAAGTCTCTTTTTATGCTTTCAACTTCCTAGTAAACATGTGCCAACATTTTCCTTAGCTGTGCTACCATCATTTTAATCTCAATGTGTTTAAAGGCAAGTTTTTTTTTTTTTAAAGATTTTATTTATTTATTCGACAGAGAGAAACAGAGAGAGAGGGAACACAAGCAAGTTTATCCTTTTCTTTCCCCTGTCTTGACATTCCTTCAGAATAGCACTTACGTTCCCCTGTTTAGCTCATTAGCTGGGCTCTTTGGGTTATCTTTAGTGCTTTTATCCTTTTTTTCTCTGTCTGTCCCAACATTCCTTCTGGAAGGCACTAGCATTCCCTGGTTTAGACGACTAGTTGGTTAACTATCTTGGTCATGTTTAGTCCATCCTCTTTCTTGTCCCAAATGTTCTCTTAATCACCAAATCTTGTAGGATACCAAGCCATTAACCCAAACTTCCTGTATATTGTTTGTAATCATCTCTTTGCCTCTAATCTATCATGTGTACCCACTTCTAACAGATTACTTTAACCCAAACATGACTTTGTAATATGACTTGACAGCTACCATTTATTGAGTACCTATTATATGCCAAGTTCTATGCTAAGCATTATATACTCATTGTCTTTTAAATTTCTCTCTAATCTCTGAAGTGTATGTTATTATGTTCACCTAAATAACAGAAGTTTATGGGAAGCGAGATACCTAAGATCCTGTGGTTATTAAGCAAACAGATTTAATGTAATGTTTTCTTCGATTCCAAAGACTGTGTTCTTAATGTTCATGTTAAGTGGCCTGTAGATTTTTTTTTTATGTCTGTTATCAGCTAAAAAATATTCAGAGGCTTCCCATTGCCTGAAATTAATGTCCAAATATCTGGTCAGGTTCTCTTTTTGTACATTCTCTTGCACCATTTTCTGGCATGAGTTTTCTGCTAGGGCAGGCCAGTGTCCTGAATTCCCCTTCAATGTCTGGTTCATTCCAGCCTTTCCATTTTTGGTCATTTTGAGAGCTATCTGAAAAGTCAAGAGATTGATAAAGGAAACTGATTTAAGCACCATTTGGAAAGCAAGGGAAACAACCCAACTATACTTAAATTAGAATAAGAAATAACTAAGTTTAATGAAGATGATCAGAATGAATTGGCATCACATGCCATGGGCTTGTGGCCACATGAGGCTGGTCTGTCTTTTGAGGTTTGTGAGCTAATAAGATACTAAGGAGTACAGGGGCTTGTGACGTATTGCTTGAATGAACAAATAAATTTCAGTGTTGCTTGAGAGAATGAGAAAGCAAAAAGTCAAGACAAGAAAGATGGAGATGTGTATGGGGAAGAGGGGCTGATGTGGTAGGCTTTATTTACATGTTGGGGAATTTACTATTCAATTAAAGATTAAAAAACAAAAATACAGAACTTGTGTTATTTTAAATGTAAAGATAAATGTAAAGATTTAACAACTTAGAATTTGTAACACCACAGATACATTACAATATGTTTGTGCTATTCATAGGATGAAATAGATTTTATAAAAAGTGTTACTGTGTATGTCCCGATAATAAGGCAAGGTCTTTACCCACTCACTCCCTGATGACCTCTAAGAAAAGGGGGTTTCTTCATCCTCAACTCCTCTCCTCATGGAGTGTAACAGATTATGAGGTGCTTTCACAATGTATTTTATTCCATCACCAATATAATAGTGGAGGAAGACAATTAGTCTGAAATGACCTCAAACAATGCAAATTTCAGGTGCTTACTGAGCTCTTTTAATGTAGTTAGTTAGAATCCAACCTAGATTCAAAAAGTTTTCTTGGATTTTCTTTGTCCAATGTAAATGATAGGAGAAAGTGCAAATGAGCTTTAAACAGACAACCTCATAAAATAATAGAACTGAGAGGTTATGCTTTGAGTAACACAAATACACACCAGAAGACTGACAGAAACAAAATTTTTGAATGTTTGGAACATGGGTACTGTTGCTGTGGTTACATTTTCTATGTGACTATGATTTGTGGATTAACTCATAGCCCTTAAGCAGAAGTGTAGATGATATGCTCTGGAAAACTGAGTAAGGTAACTCCAAAAAATGGCTCTAGTAATAACAAAGACACTGATGTTGAAGATGCATATGGGAGAAAACAGTCTTTCCACATTAATAGAATTTTATATATGAGACTATTTTAGATGTATTTGTATAACTTAATTGCCATAATAAATATTGAGAACAGAGCTATGAGTCTTTCTTGGGTACCCCTAAAAGGTTATATATTCATTTTGGCTAAAATTATGTTTTTATTGGTATTTTGTTAGGAAAAATGGGGCTTCTCCCTGCATGTATGGTTGCCTTTTATTTCAACTTATACAGCATTCACCAAACTCTCTAAAAAGTGTGGTTTGGTTACTAGCACAAGTGAAAAGTTGTATAATGAACACCTTCTTTCAATCCCTACTGCACCAGCTTGTGATGTATAACTGTAATTGGAATTAAGGTCAAAGAGTCTACATGGGGGCATCCTTGGTGAAACTGGGGCCTTGATGTGATTTTCTGAAAGAAGAGAAACCATAGAAGAGAGTCAGGTGAGGAGATCACAAAGATCTTCTACTATTTAAAGTTCTAGATCATTCTTTTCCTTCCAGGCTTCAAATATCCAAGAAACCCTCCTTCTTATTCCATGTATCTAGGAATCAAGCTCTTCTGTTCTGCCTCTCTCTATTCCAGCCTTTCTCGACTGGGAGCCTCATCTGAGCCAAGGAACACAGAAAATGATTTGAGTAACTATTTTCTCATTTCTTCCAAGGGTGCTTCATTACAAGCACCATCTGGATGTAGAGGAGAGAAGTTAATGGATTATGTATAATGGATACCTTAGAGGGATTTCCTTCTTTCCTAGGATGTATGAAGACCCCAAATCCTCTTTAGATGAGAGATACTGCTCATGCAGCTCTTATTGTGGTCTAGGGTTATGGAGACATTTCACATATATCTCATTTAATCTTTCCAATGAGACTATGACTTATGTACTATAAATTGCATTTTGTGACTAAAGAGACTGGGCCCAAAGAAATTAAATAATTTGATGATGGTAATGGTTAGTTACAGAGCCAGATTTTGGTTTAGGGTTATCTAGACTCCAAAGAGAGTTTTTAACTATGGCTCTATCTTGTCTGTAACTTGATATTTTTATTGATATCTTTATTAATGATAATGAAGAGTTTAAGAAGACTAAAGCTTATAAGAATCATAAGCAAACTCTCAGTCCATTGCTTGGTCTTCATTGTCTGTCTCTTATCTCTTATCTGAGTTCCTTCTTACCCAAATCTATCTACATGTCTCCTGAAAATTTGACTTAATTTGACGCCTACAGGTACTGGTCATGAGCTGGGTGTTGTGCTGGCTAGTAGTATAAAAGCAATAAAAACCAGTCCTGAAATTACCCCTAGGGAAGGCACTCCCTTTAAGAAGTATCACTTGGGGGATGCCTGGGTGGCTCAGTTGGTTAAGTGGCTGCCTTTGGCTCAGGTCATGATCCCAGCATCCTGGGATCGAGTCCCACATTGGGCTACTTGCTCAGCAGGAAGCCTGCTTCTCCCTCTGCCTCTGCCTGCCACTCTGTCTGCCTGTGCTCACTCTCTCTGACATAAATAAATAAATAAATAATAAAAATAAAAAAAAAAATGTTTAAAGAAGTATCACTTGCGGTTGTGAGTTAGCCCTCCCCAAAGGGTCTAGTTAAAGATAAGGGAAAAGTTAGCAAAAGGTTTATGTGTAAGAAATCAGCAGGAATTTGAGCATGGAGGGTGAGAAGAGAAAAGAGGGATAAAGGCTGATGCTGTGAGAGAAGCAGCAGCTGAGGAATTTTTTGAAAATCAGGGTTTCCCACTATAGAATACTAGCATGCTTAGGCCGCTGTACTATAATACCATCTTCACTCCCATAATCTCCATAAACCTCTTATAAAGTCGGCTTTCTGTACCAAGTGAGTTCATGCATTGCAAGATTCAATCAAATTCCAGAGATTCATCAAATTCCAGATCTGAACCAAATTTTAAGGAAGAGAGAAAGCATGTATTAGAAGAGAGGACGAAGTATAAAAGGAATTGACTCAGTTGGTAGAAGCTGGGACTCAGAGGTTTCAATTTCCCACTTTCCTGGGAATCGTCCCCACACTTTCCTCAAGATGAGTGTTGGAAGGTCAAGACAATCTCATCTAGATCTTAAGAGGCATAGTGCCTGTAGCTCTGAAGCTGCTATTTGAGTTACTCAGAGGACAGCGAGGTGGGTATTCTGTCCTCAAGAAAGTTATGGTTTAGAAGGAAAGGCAATTACATAGAGAGATCATCTCAAAGTCATGTCCCAAGGCTGAGGGGAATGGAAAAGTACTGGGTCCTAATAGTGCAAAGGAAGGACACAAAGATTGGTTGTCCTAGGGCCAAGAAAGTCTCCTTGGAGAAGATAACAAGAGTCTTAAGGAAGAATTAAAAATTATCCAGGTGAAGAAAAGTTCTTTTTTTTTTTTTTTTTTTTTTTTTGGAAGAAGTGTTCTTTTAGCATTCTGGGTGGATAGGTTAGTCTGAGAATACCACCATTACCACCACTAGTATGACTACAATGACTACTACTACTGCTATTTCTACTACTACCCAAACTACTAGTTAACATTTACTGAGGGTATACTGTATGTACCCGCCCCTGTTTAAAGCAATTTATACCTCATTGGAACCTCTCGACCTTATGAGATAGGTACTACCCTTGTCACCGTTTTACATATGAAGGAGCTAATCAGGTGATTTGCCAAGTCAGGGATGGTGAGTTGAACCCACACAGTCTGACATGAGAGCCTGACAGACTTAATCACTATTGAAGAGTAACTGCCTATACTGATAGGGAAATTTAGGGAGTTTGGTAACACTGAGAGTAAGGATAAATGCTGGAAGTGGTCAGAGATGAAGCTGGAGTTGGTAATTAAAGTCCAAGTCATGATGTCCTATGGTTTTTTTCTGTTGGGGGTAGGGGTTCCCAGGACTTTTCTTTCCATCTCTACCAAGAGATTTCTATTCAGTCGAGATGGACTAATATTTGTGTATTAGTTGGGTGTTATATCAGTCTTCTATTGCCACAAAAGTTCAGTGTAACCACCAACCATTGAATACTACTTTAGCTCAGGAGTCAATGGGATTCAGATGATCTGGGTTAGACTTGATCTTGCCTGGACTTGCACATACATTTGTGGTCAGCTGTGAGTCAGGTAGTAGCTCTGCTGATCTTGGATAAGTTTGCTCACATGTCTGGGAGTAAGACGACTGTTAGTTGATCAAGGGTGGGTGCCTCTGCTTGCTTCCACTCCACATGATTTTCATCCTCCAGCAAGCTAGCTCAGACCAGGTCACATGGCAACAGCAGATGTTACAGAAACAAGTTGAAATGCTTAAGCCCTTTCTCAAGCCTCTGATGGCATCCTGTTTGCTAACATCTCCTTAGCCAAAGCATGTAACTAGGCCAGCCCAAATTCAAGGGGTGGGGAAATAAACTGAGAAGCACGTGACCAAGGGCTCAGTATATGAATGCAGGAAGAATTGGATCATGAATCCAACCGGTCTACCATATATACTCTCCTGTCATCTTTCTGCTACAAGACATTTGCATGATCACTTGCAGGAGTTGCTTGAAGACTGTGCTTATTAAAGCAAAGAAAGGAAAAAAGAGTGGAGAAAAAAAACAGGATAGCATTCATTTTGAGAGAAGAGGGAAAGAAAGGACATATTATGGAAAGAAGTTATGATTTTACATTGTTTTTTTTTTTAAATAAACCTTTTATTTTAGAGATTTTAGAATGGTTTTAGATTTATAGGAAAATTACAAAGCTAGAATAGAGAGTTCCCACATACCTATAACCAATTTCCCCCCATTATTAACATCTGACATTAGTATGGTATATTAATCATAATTAATGAACCAGAATTGTTACAATATTATCGAATTCTACATGGATTTCCTCGGTTTTTCTCTAACGTGCTCTTTTTCTTCCAGGGTCCTACCCAGGGGGTCCCATTACATTTAGTCATTTTGTGTTAGGCTCCTCTTGGCTATGACAGTTTTTTGGACTTTCTTGTTTTTGATAACCTTGACAGTTTTGAGGTGGATTGGTCAGATGTTCTGCAGAATACCCCCCAGTCAGAGTTTGTTGACATTTTCCTCATGATTAGCTTAGAGTTATGGGTCTGGGGGAGGAAGGCCACAGAGGGAAAGCATCATTTTCACCCTGTGATGTCAAGGAAGTACAAGGAGACTCTCAACCATTTCAATAAGACTAAATACAACCAGGAATGTGAGATCTCAGGTCAGTGAGTTTAACTATTATATGCGTGATAAATCAGTTTAACTTCTCTTAACAAGTATAAGGTGAGTCAAGACAATTTCCCAAAGTGAACGAAGTGTTTCAGCGTCAAGGTGATTGTTGAAGCATTGTAGTGGAGGGAGTAGCTCATGCAGAAGTTTCCTGTAAATAAACAACTTCTCATGATGACTTTGTATAGTAGCAGGGCTTCAATTTTCAGGAAGATCTTTCTTTCCTTCTCTTGACTAATGCTTCCCTCCACCCCGAGTTACTTCTTATTGTTAGAAACACAGTATCGTCTAGCCAGCATGTTTCATTCTCAAAAGCACCTCTGGCAAGGATTTCTTTATATTCTTCCAGGATTCTTCATTTCCTGCCATGAAAGCATGGGACCTCCTGTTTTAAGACAATACTAACCAAAGCTGAAACAAGACGTTAGAACGCATAATTCTCAAGTTCCTTAGTCTAGGGGCACAGGCCAAGAAGGATGCAGGCAGGGTGAACATTCACTGATTTAACAAGTATTTATTAAACATCTCTGATGTGACTGGCTCTGACCCAGGGGACAATGAGACAGTCACCACCCTGACAAAGTTTAATCAGGATGTGGAAGTAAAGACAAACCAGTATGAAGTGTGATAGGAAGGAAGCCCTTGTGTTGGGGCTACGAAGCAAAGAAGCCACCCTCTGGGGAGGGGGCTCTAGGCACCTAACAGGGAAGCTTTCTTAGAACACTTGACCTCTAAGATACCTGAAGGATGAGTAAGATTAGGGGGAAAGAGGCATTGGTGTGCACATGTGTGAGTATCTATGTATATGCATGTTTGTGCCTGAGTGTGTGCCTGTGAATAAAGAATATTTTTAGTGGATGGAAAACCGTATTCATAAAACCGAGAAACAAGTATGGTTGTGACACATTCAGAGAAGGGCAACCATATCTCTGTGTTTAATTTTACCCAAAGAGCCTGAGGTTTCGGAGGTTTTCCTGGAGGCAGTAACTGCTGAGCTGGCCTTAAATGATGGGCAGGAATGCAGGGAGCCCAACAAGGGGGTGGGAGGGCAGGGCTCTCTGAGCAGGGACCACGGCTTCAACAAAGACGCAGAGAAAAGAAATGCCTGGTGTCTTTAGCAAAAAGTGCCAATAGCTCAGCCAGACTAGAAAATAGATTGGGGGTAGGGAGGAATGTCCCAGAAGAGAGACTAGGGAGGTGGCAAGGATCCCAGGTCTGCCACTCACGAGCCTTGAGGTCTTGCATGACATCACTGAGGCTTGGGTTTTTCATCTTGAAGTGGAGAAAACAATAACCACAACAGCAGCAGACATGCTGCCCAGCGTAGTTGTGAGGATGAAATGAGATAAGCCTGCAGATCTAACAAGGTGCAGACCACCTAGCCAGGTACTGGCCTCTAGAGCTGAGAAAGGGCAGACTGGATTGTCATTCATTGCCTTTGAATTGCTAATACACTGATTAGTGACCACTGCTTGCAGTGGAAGTTTTCTGAAATTCTCTGCATTTCCCCAGGGTCCTCCTTGGAGAGAGCCTCAGCTGGGCTGAGCACAGTGCCTGGCACATTGTTGGCAGTGAAGGGCAAGGCATAGAATAAAGTAAAATTATTCTTTGGGTTTCAACCACAGGAAAAAACTGCAGCCCTACCCAGGCTCGAGTTAAATACACGGGAAGGGCCCTCCTCCATAGGGTTTTTGTTCTTTCTCACTGCAAAGTTCCTCATTCTTGACTGAGAGATTTCAAGCAGATGTGACTCCTTGAATGCCACTCTGGGTTCCTGTACACAGTTTAATCCCCTCTTCCTGAGTTTTTACCCCCTGAAATAAAAACGTGCACGTTAAGGGTGACGGAGGTAGGAAGCAGTGTTACGCACCACTTTTTCATTTGGCACATTACTGCTCTGCCAAAGATTCTAATTGTGGTTTTCCTCTTTTCGATCAAGTGGCTGACTCTGGCTGTGCGCATGTTTAATGAAACAGAAAACTTCGTGCCTTTAAATCTTTACAAGAGCGAAGGAACCTCTGGAGGGAACTTATCTCCAGTGGACTGAATGGAATAATGTTTGGGTCCCTCTAAATTTCATGTTGGAATCCTAAATCCTAACCCATAATGTAATGATTTGGGGGTGCTTAGGGGGTGATTGGGTCCTGAGGGTGGAGTCTTGTGATTGGGATCAGTGCTCTTATAGAAGGAATTTCAGAATGCTCTGGCCCTCTTTCCCTCATAGGAAGACATGGTTAAGTCTGAAACACAGAGGATCCTATGCTACAGTATCCTGTATTATGCTGGGGTCTGTGTAACTGTATATACTGCCAAATGAAAAATCTTTTAATCCCCCTTGCTAGTTCATGACAATGTTTCCTGCCATCAAATATTTTTTTTGTAATAGCTGCACTATACTAAAGATGAATTACAATTTATTTAATGCTTACCCTGGATGCTGATCTTTTAGATGGCTTCTATTTTTTCTTTCTGTTTTTTTTTTCCTATTTTGACTAGTGCCCTAATGAGCATTTATAAAGAAAAGTAGTTGTGTATGTTTATGTTTTTCTTTCCTTCTTTAGGATACATTCTCAGAAATAAAATAGTGGGGTCAAAGAGTATGCATATAATTTTTAAGATTTTTGTCATATCTTATCTCTTTGCTATTGAGGAAGTTCATACTATTTATACTATCTTTGAAGCAACCTCTTGTCAACACTGAGCATTGCCATTATTTTTAATATTTGGCAGTTAAATGAGTAGAAATGGATCTTATTTTAAGATGCATTTCTTTGATGATTGATGAGGTTCAACAGCTTATTTTTGCTGTTTGATCATTTGCTTTTCTTCCTTCCTGTTTTACCTGTTAAATGATCCCTTTCCTCTTTCCAAATGCTGGGTTCATCTTTTTTTTCCCCCTAGTTATCGATCATGATACTAATATTTGATTGGAGTCCACTATTTGCTAAATGTCTTACAGCAGTTCTCTTAGAACTCAGGGGGAGGTGAGAGGCATTTTCCTCCTGGCACCAGATAGTGTCTTTTCCAACACCATTTCTCGAACTTTCCACACCGACCAGGTGTCGTAAAATTCAATTCAGTTCTGACACTAAGCATCAGAGTTAGCATCAGACTTAGTAGGTTTAAAAACTTAGTTCCAGATGAACACCTTCACTTCTGGCACTAGTCACAAGTATCGAGTCAACTGGTAGACCTACTATAATTGGGGGCTCCCACTACTACCTCCTCAGGTTTGACAATTTGCTAGAATGGCTCACAAAACTCAGGGAAGCCCTTTACTTACAGTTACTGGTTTATTATAAAGGATATAAGTGAGCAGCCAGATATAGAAGTGCATAGGGTGAGGTTCAGAGGGGTCTGGAGTGCAGGAGCCCCTGTTCCTGTGGAGTTTTTTAAGTGGGTGTTCCTGTGGGTGTTTTAGGCTCCCAGCACCTTGATGTGTCCACCAACTGTGAAGCTCTCAGAACTTTATCATTTAGGAGTTTTCATTACTACACGTGATTGATTAACTTATTGCGCATTGGTAATTAACTCTGTCTCTAGCTCCCTCCCCTCCCTAGAGACTGGAGGCTGGGGCTGATAGCTCCAAGCTTTGAATCAAGACTTGGTCTTTGTAGGGACCAGCTCCCATCCTGAAGCTATCGAGGAGCCCACCAAGAGTTGCCTCATTAAGACAAAGATGCTCCTATCACCCTCATTACTCAGGGTTTTAAGGAGCTCTGTACCAAGAGTTGGGGACAAAGACCAAATATTTTTCTTATTATACCACAGAAGAGCATCATCCTCATTTTTCAGAGAAAGAAACTGAGGCAAAGAGAGAATATGGGGAAGTCATACATTTGGCAAGAGGTGACTTGACCTCTCTGTAAAGTCCATTTTTTGAGCCAAAGTCTATGTGGAATTATTAATATTCATTAGCTTTTCATAAACTAAATACAATAGCTTATGTATGTAGTAGATGTTGCTAAATATATTTTCCTTTTGGTATATTATTTGTATCTTACTCTTTTGAGTATAAAAGTTTAAATTTTTGAACTATTATTTTCTTATTTCCAAAGCTAGCCTACAGCCATTAAAAAGCACAATTACAAGTTATTTGCATTCTTACTCCTGGCTTCCAGAGTTCAGTTTTCTACTCAAGAAGTTAATTTTTTTTTTTTTTTCAGCAAATCCATTTGTCTTTTCTTTTGTGGCTACTACTTTAAAAAGTTCCATATTTAGAAAATATCTCATTACTCTAAGATGTTATGAATATTCATTTATTTTTCTCACAGCTTTTATAGTTTTCTAAGATCTAAATTTTCAATCTTAGGGAATTTATTTTTACTTATGGCATGAAATAAGGTCCTTTTTTTTTTTTTTCCTGAGTAGTTAACCAACATTTGAATTTTAAATTTGGAGAGAAGACAGAGCATATTTCATATCTGATTGCAGAACCCAAGGGAATTAATGATGCAGCAACAAAAAGAGCAGATGCTTCATCTAGAGGGAATGAGAAGGAGCTGCTTCTGTGAGAGAAAGTGAATGTCTTCATGATCTCACCAGCGGAATCCACAACTTTTAGCAGGACTAGTTTGAACAAACTTATGTGTTGAAAGAGGAATCCACAGGGCCACTCCCAAGCAAACTCGCCCACTTGGACTTCTGCCACCATGTTCTACTGCAACACCCAGGGAAGAATGAAAGAAGGGATTCTCCTGTGCATACCAAATTTGGGGAATTTCTCAGTTCTCCTGGGTGGAGATCCATCCCCTCTCAGGATTAATGTCATTGCATCCTTTGGTGAAGAGCCAATCCTGAGAGTCATTAGGGGAGACCTTGACTTTGTAACCTTACGTGGTTCAGCCCATGTCAAATGAGAGCCAGGACTTGGGGGAGCAATACTCTTGGAAGAGAGTGATGAGTTAGTTGGAGACTGGTCTGGAAGTCCCAAAACTGTTCTAGTTTCCATTTTCTCACTGATTCCTTGGGTGAATTTGAACATACTAAAAAATCTGTGGGATCTCCAAGAACTTCCCAATTTGAAGTTTATGATCCTTCTGGGAACTTCCTATTGTCATTCTCATAGGCTTCAGGCATTCATTCATTCACTCATCAAATACTAATTAAGTAGCTACAGTGTAGGTAGAAATTTGTTGTTACAAGTAGCTCAAATGGTATTGAGAACCATTGAGAACTGAGTTTCTTTTCAAGAAACCAAGACTCCCAAATAAAAATGACTTAAATATTAACACCAAAAAAAAAAAAAAAAAATTCTTACAAGATATCCCAAGATAAGAAATTTCTGAGATAGGTTAATTCTGATGCTGAATGATAGCAAATACTAGGTTCCTCCATGTCCTTCTCAGCATGTTCCTTTGGTCTCCTCATTTTCTCAGCACAGCTGCAGCAACTCCAGCCATTGTTGGATCCTCAGGCTTGTAGGGGCAAATAGAGTGGGGATTGAAATGCCTTCAGCTCTCTTTTTTAAGATTTAAGAGACTATTTTTAAGACCTTTCTCATCCACCTCAATATGTTTCTGTCACACACCATTACCTAGAATTAAAATATATATCCCCTCTCAAGCTAGTCACCAATAGAGAATGGATTCATCAATTTTGGCTCAGACTAATCAAAGTTCTTCCCTATTGGGGGAGGGGGATTGGATTAGGGACTAGAAAAATAGAGCTAACTGGATGAGCCTGGATAAATGAAAAAAAAAAAAAAATCTAGAGTTTTGTTGGCAAGGAAGGATGCTGTTGTGTAGTCTACCTTACCAAATATTAGAGGTAAAAAGTGATAGCTCATATTTTTGTTTGCTTCTCAATCCAGCTAGACATTTTCTTCCATATTTCTTGACCATTTTTTTATTTTTTCTTTAATGAATTCCTGTTTCTGTCCATGACACATTTTTCTATTGATACATTCCTTTTTCTTATTGATCAGTAAATTTGTTTATTATTTTTCTAGTGGAATTATTTCCTTCCCTATTCCTTTACTCCAAATCAGGTAATCCTGAGTTCTTGCTTTTCCTCAGTCCAAAGTACTTTCCAAATTTACCTTTTTGGAGATATCTAAAAAATTCTTTTATAACACAGCCCTGGTCCAGCCTAGAGTAGCTTCCCACCCACATCTACTTAGTCCCTAGTCTTCTGGATTCTTCTTTTAAAATAAATGTCATATTCCCCTTTCCTCTTCCCATCACAAATGGCTCCAACCATTTCTCCCTTTGGACTGTTGTCATGGCTTCATAATTGGTTTCCTTTCCCTTAGTGCCTTTCTTTTCACCCATCGTGCAGTAATTACTGATAAAACACCAAGGTGTAGATGACATAGTTTTATACCTATTGTTGCCCAGGCTGCTTTTTTGCCTGTTGAGTGAAGTCCAGACCTCATAGCCTAGCATGTAACACCTGCTTCATTCAGTTTCACTCTGGCCTTATGCTCTTATTAAATCCATCTGCCATGCCCACTCTTGCTTTCTGCTAGCATGGTTTCCCTTTCTTTCACACGTTTTTGGTGAAATAGCATCCATCTTTCAACACCCACCTCAAAAGCTATCACCTTGGCAAAGTCTTCCCAGATTCCTCAAGTCAGAATGACCTCTTTCCTCTTTCATAAGAATTTTTGTTGTCTGTGCTTGAGTATTTAGGACATCTTGTTTGTATCACTGTTCGATACACATGGAGCTCTCCACCAGTTCCTAAGCACAGGACCCTTGTCTGCTGCTCTAAGGTGTCCTCATCACCTTCTGGGGTTTATAGGGAGTGATGTTCAATGTGTGCTTGTTGAATCTGTTAGTGCTCAGTAAATGCTTGGCATTAAAAATTTTTCTTTGTGTATAATTAACCCAAGGGTTAACTTAAATTTAATTGCCATTTAGCATTTGCTAGAGCAAGGCTGATTGCTAATGTAAACACAGATGCTTTGGGGAAAGACAGTATTTTTCCATAGTTTGTTTATAGTAGTATGGATTTTCTAGGCCCCTTTTTTTATTTGTTAGCATATGACTCCATAATGGTGCCTCAATTAATTGATCTTTTTAGGGTAAGGTTATTTCAAGTGCGAATTCAGCCTTAAAATTACTACTACAAACAAATCTTTTTAAAAGTTACACTGAATTGGGGCGCCTGGGTGGCTCAGTGGGTTAAAGGGTTAAAGCCTCTGCCTTCAGCTCAGATCATGATCTCAGAGTCCTGGGATTGAGCCCCATGTCAGGCTCTCTGATCAGCGGGGAGCCTGCTTCTCTTCCTCTCTCTCTGCCTGCCTCTCTGCCTACTTGTGATCAATGTCTGTCAAATAAATAAATTTAAAAATCTAAAAAAAAAAGTTACGCTGAATTATGGAGAAAGAAGTTAACCACAGAAATTTACTTTTCTTGTTCTTTTTAAGAAAATTTAAAAGACATCTAATAACCAATAGTTATTGACAATTTGCTATTTGTCATGGTCTGTTCTGAGCACTCTACATGTATTAATTTATTTAATTCTCCTAACACTTACAGAAAATAGCTATCAAGACCATTTTCATCTTAGATGGGGGAAACTGAGGCAAGAGAGCTTAAATAGTTTGCTTTAATTCAAGCAGTTAGTAAGTGGAGAAACCAGGATTTAAATTCAGGCAGTTAGATTTCTGAACTTCCATTCCGTGGTGAGCTCCAAGCTGTATTTTTACTGACTACCAAGGAGACAAGTAGTCAGTTCGAGGCCATTCAATATAAATTACCTTTTCAACAACCTTAGGCTGCAAGGGACAGGATGACAAAAAGGAGAGGAGCTAGATGGTGAAAGCTTTAGGCTTCATCTATAGCTATGGGAATGAAAAATCATATTCATTTACCATTTTAGGCCATACTTGCTTTCCTTGCTAGAACACCTGCTGATTTGGGAGCCCCAGGAAAAGATGCAGAAAGATGATAAAGTATAAATTAGAAGGGCATTACAGAATCTGTGGTTTTGTGCTGCTGCTATAAATATTCTGTTTCATGAAGTTAAGCTTTTTGTGAATTTTATCATCTATGGTATTTTTGTCATTTAATGAGAATGTTCATTTGAATCTCTCTGCTATGACATGCTCATATATAAGGATTTATCCTAGTAGAATAAACAGATCCTTTGATTTATTTTCCCTCCGGTGTGTAGACCTTATATTATGAAATGTGTGGGGCAATGGTTCTCCAAGTATGGTCTGGGGATCCCTGGGGGTCCCTAAGACGCTATTGGAGAGGCCAAGAGGTCAAGGCTATTTCCATAATGGCATTAAGATGTCATTTTCATTTTCCTTTGTCACTCTCATTTTTTTTTTTTTTTTTTTTTTGGTGCAAAATGGTGGTTTATTAAAGCACGGGGACAGGACCCGTGGGCAGGAAGAGCTGCTGCCCCGGGTTGTGAGGGATGGCATGTTATATACCCTGCTGTTGGGGGAAGGTGAGGGGAAGGGAGGTTTCAGTGGAGTTTTCTTATGCTAAAGAGGGCCTACAAGGTGCCAGGATGTTCCAGGCCTGCCGGTGGAGTTTTCCAGAGGCAACAGATTGAATGCAGAAACAGACCTGAAAATCCAGTTAACTTCCATTACATGGAACATTAAAGAGATTTGCAAAATGTAAAACAGTGCCACTCATCTCATTAAATTATTTTTGTTTTTGAAAAATAGCTCTCTTTTCATAGAAATACGTTATTTGTGTTAATCCATTAACATGTAATGGGTTTATTTCTGTTATTTTGAAAGAAATAAATATTCCTAAATGATCGGTTTTAATTTTTAACACAGCCCATATCAACAGGTATAATCCACATAAGCAAAAGTTCTTTAAGATCCTCCATAATTTTCATTCTTAAAATTGAAACCCTTAAAAACAGGTTCTGAGAACAGAGGGTGAGGATTGCTAGTGTAGAGAGACTAGAACAAACCCAAATCACAAGTTATACCTAGGTTAGCTTCTAAGATCTCAATTTCAAGATCTCTGTATGTGCTGAAGTATTTATAGCTTGAAATATAGTAATTTATTTATTCGTGCATTCAAAGGGTATTTATTGAAGAGCTGTTGTGTGCCAGATGCTGCCAGATGAAGCATCGGGGAGCAAGACACCCTGCCTTCCCAGAGCCTAACCTTGGCATTCATTCCTGTAGATTTCCCTTTAGCAGTTACACTCAGGGTCCACTTTAGTCCTTGCACAGATCCCAAGAAGCTTGTAATTCAGGGAGGCAAGAGACATGTATGGAATCTTTAAGCAAATCAGAGTGAATGGAGTTAAGATGTCACCATTGGCCATTCTCATGAGCAGGAGCTCAGAGAAGGGATCCATCGCTTGAGATGGTAAGATAAAGGATTCTGGGACTTTAATCCAGAAACACAGGCGCTTAGGACAGCCAAGTAGAGTGGAAGGGGGCAGGCTGGGTGGGGAAGAGATGAGCAGGCTTGTGGAGTTAGGTCATTCATTTCTCACTGCATAGGGTGTAGGGAAGGGCAAGGGCCTGGCTCCATGGAGAAAGATGCTTATGGCTAGAATCTCCTGGTCTAAGACAGAGTTTTATTCTGTACTGACAAAGAGCTCCTATGTGTTCTAAACTATTGGTAAGTGAGTGTCTCTCTTGGGTGTGATTTAAAGCCCATGCCATCATTCCGTGTTTCCCAAACTTGCCAGATCCTAGATTTCCCCAAATAGCCAGAATTATCTGGAAATACTTGTTAAGGACACAGATTTCAGGGTTCCATCCAAGATATACTGATCTGGGGAGGGGCCTGAGGTTCTGTACCTTTAAGTCATGTCAGGTGATTTTCTTTTCTTTTTTCATTATAGGTAAGTTTGGGAAATACAACTCAACCCATTACTGATGGTTTCAATCCTAAAGCTGCATAATGGGAAACTCAAACAAACAAACAAACAAACAAAACAATAACAACAAAAACCCACTGCTCAGGCTTATTCATAATGACCTAATTTAATTTAAAAAATGATAAAAATGAAGATAACTAACAGTAATCAGAATGCAATTATGAGCAATTTGGTCCACAGTTATTCCTTCAATTGTACCGTATTCTCCAAAGCCCCAGAATTAGCTAAGAAAATAACATCTAGCTCCATTAACAGTATTTTTCTTGTTCTAAGATGTTAAAGACTATGGCATTGCAAACTAAGGGTATGATTGCTGGTGCTGATGTAGGTGGGGAGTGACATAGCTTGCTTTGGAGAAAAAGAAAAGAACATTTATGGTTATTCTGGGCTCTCACTACCTGTTCAGGTCAGAGCAAATGTTAAGAGCAGCCCACTGGGACCACATGGGAAATCATCCTCTTGTTTCCACTATAGGAGGAACCTATAGGAGGAAGCAGAGAAACAAAAATCACACTAGAATTCTCATTGTTACTGAGAACTTTCTGAGTAAATTCAAAGCATGTGCTGTTTCATCCCACAGGAAAATCAATTCTGTTTTTACTGGGAAAGTGTTTATGTTTTTCCATTTATGAAATCATGGACTCCCAAGTTTTGGGAAGTTGAGAGCCAGAAGACATTTCAGAGGCCACTTGGCTCTACTGCTTACATACTCTCTATCTTTCCTTGTGTAGGCTGGATTGGGTACCAGGAGATGTGAACTTTGAGTTGCATCTAGCACTGGCTTGCTGCGGGATTTTGGGCAAGCCTCTTGCCCTTTCTGGGCCTCAGCTTCCCCATCTGTTTGAAGAAAGATGTGCTTCAATTTGTTGATCTCTTCTAGCTGGAAACTTGCAAAATACAAGACTCTGTCATGGCTTTGTTTTTGCACTTTCCTAGACAAAGGACACCTAGTTTATAGAGGTTCTACCGCATCTAGAAAGAGCTATATTTGTTATGTGGCCAAACTGAACAAGGTCTGCTCGGGGACTTAGAAAACACTCTCAGTATTCAGGAAACTTTGTCTGATACTCTTAAGAAAGAAAAGGTCTAAAGTTTGGCCTTCTTTTTTTTTTTTAAATTTTTAATTTTTTCAGCGTAGCAGTATTCATTATTTTGTGCCACACCCCGTGCTCCATGCAAATTTTTAATTTTTTCAGCATAGCAGTATTCATTATTTTGTACCACACTCCATGCTCCATGCCCTCTCCAATACCCACCACCTGGATGCCCCAACCTCCCAACCCCCGCCCCTTCAAAACCGTCAGATTGTTTTTCAGAGTCCATAGTCTCTCAGGGTTCACCTCCCCTTCCAATTAACCTCAACTCCCTTCTCCTCTCCATCTCACCTTGTCCTCCATGCTATTTGTTATGCTCCACAAATAAGTGAAACCATATGATAATTGAGTCTCTCTGCTTGACTTATTTCACTCAGCATAATCTCTTCCAGTCCCATCCATGTTGCTACAAAAGTTGGGTATTCATCCTTTCTGATGGAGGC